>NW_026282881.1:0-90000 GCF_023373465.1 Oncorhynchus keta
ACAGACAATAAGACAAGGGGAAAGGAAAGAGAACAGACAATAAGACAAGGGGAAAGGAAAGAGAACAGACAATAAGACAAGGGAAAGGAAAGAGAACAGACAATAAGACAAGGGGAAAGGAAAGAGAACAGACAATAAGACAAGGGGAAAGGAAAGAGAACAGACAATAAGACAAGGGGAAAGGAAAGAGAACAGACAATAAGACAAGGGGAAAGGAAAGAGAACAGACAGTAGAATTTCACCAAACACAACAGATAAGAAGTGTAGACATTGAAACCCAATGAAGTGAAGGAAAATAAACAAATAATTTCAGAGAACAGACGACTGATGATGAAGGCCTTTAAGCCTTCTCTCTCTCTACCTGGTTGCCCACACCACCTCTTCCTCCTCCTCCTCCTCCTCCTCTTCTCCTCCACTCCAAGCACCACTAGTTCCAATGTGATAAATCCTCCAGTGACATTTCAGCCACAGACTGCACCCCAAATGGCACCCTATTCCCTACAAAGTGCACTACTTTAGACCAGAGCCCCGTGGGGGCATTGGCCAAAAGAGCAGCACTAGATAGGGAATATGGTGCCAATGGGACACAGCCACCAAGTCCCACATAAACACACTCCTCTCTCTGAAATGTCAGCGCTAAGCCGACAGGGCTGAATTAAGAACGAGCGCAGCAAAGGCAGTAATGTCACCACACTTTACACTCCAACGCCATCAATCTTCATGACATTTAAGAGTTCCAACATCCAGCCACCATCCACAAGCCAGCCACCACTATCACACTGACTAGGACTTACAGTCCAGATCGGACAGGGGACAGAGACTGGGACAGGAAAATACATAAAAAATCATAGCTTGCTCATATTGTTGGTGACTCAGGTGTTATGGTTTAGGACATAACACTCTTTAACCTCCTTTGAGTTAAAGTTTGTGAAGTGGGTGCTGAAAAACTCAATTAAAGTAATTGATAAATCAGGAGATTGCTTCAAAGTGGCTTCACTCCTGCATGACGCTATTCCCTTGTCCGACCAGTGCAAACAGAGGGCTATGTTCAATCTGTCTCACTGAAGAAATGTGAAGGCCATTACTGACGCTGAATGTGGAATGTTGAATTGAAACTTCAATCATGCTGTAACACTGAATTTCTGCTGATACGGATTGATTAGAGCCCAGAGTCATGCTATGCTTCTATCTGATGTAACTCAATGAGGTTCTATCTGATGGCAAGACAATGAGTTCTATCTGACGTAAGACAATGAGGTTCTATCTGGTGACAATGAGGGACAATGATGTTCTATCTGATGTAAGACAATGAGGTTCTATCTGGTGTAGACAATGAGGTTCTATCTGACGTAAGACAATGAGGTTCTATCTGACGTAACTCAATGACGAGGAGTTCTATCTGACGTAAGACATTGAGGTTCTATTTGGCGTAGACAACGGGCATTGAGGATTCTATTTGACGTAAGACAATGACGTTCTATCTGATGTAACTCAATGAGGTTCTATCTGGCGTAAGACAACAAAGGTTTTATCTGACGTAAGACAATGGCGTTCTATCTGGTGTAAGACAATGAGGTTCTATCTGACGTAAGACAATGATGTTCTATCTGGTGTAAGACAATGAGGTTCTATCTGGCGTACTGAACAATGAGGTTCTATCATGGAACAAGGAGGTTTTATCTGACGTGAAAGACAATGATGTTCCTATAGTGTAAGACAATGAGGTTCTATCTGATATAAGGTTCTAGATGACGTAAGACGATGATGTTCTATCTGATGTAAGGTTCTATCTGGACGTAAGGCATTGAGGTTCTATCTGATGTAAGACAATGACGTTCAATCTGGTGTAAGACAATGAGGTTCTATTGACGTAAGACAATGATGTTCTATCTGACTTAAGACAATGCGGTTCTATCTGAGGTAAGACAATGCAGTTCCATCTGGACCTAAGATAATGAGGTTTTATCTGACGTAAGACAATGAGGTTCTATCTGACGTAAGAGGTTCTATCTGATATAAGGTTCTATATGACGTAAAGACAATGCGGTTCTATCTGATGTAAGGTTCCATCTGACGTAAGACAATGAGTGTTCTATCTGACGTAAGACAATGATGTTCTATCTGATAAGTAATGAGGTTCTATCTGACGTAAGACAATGAGGTTCTATCTTACGTAAGACAATGAGGTTCTATCTTACGTAAGACAATGAGGTTCTATCTGGCGTAAGGTTCTATATGCGGTTCTATTTGATGATGTTCTATCTGACGTAAGACAATGCGGTTCTATCTGATTAAGAGTTCTATCTGACGTAAGACAATGAGGTTCAATCTGATGTGAGACAATGAGGTTTATCTGACGTAAGACAATGAGGTTCTATCTGACGTAAGATTAATGAGGTTCTATCTACGTAAGACATGAGGTTCTATCTGACGTAAGACAACGAGCGTTCTATCTGACTTAAAACAATGCGGTTCTATCTGACGTAAGACGTAGTTCCATCTGACGTAAGATAATGAGGTTCTATCTGTTGTAAGACAATGAGGTTTTTTGAGTTGACAATGAGGTTTTCTGACGTAAGATCTTCGGTTCTATTGTGTAAAAGGTTCCATCTGGGTGCATGACTTTATTTTGACGTAAGACAATGAGGTTCTATCTGACGTAAGACAATGATTTATCTAATGAGGTCACTCCTGACGTGAGACATTGTGGTTCTATCTGCCTAAGACAATGAGGTTATTATCTGAAGTAAGACAATGAGGTTTAGGGTTGTTTTGAAGCCTATATTTCTAGAGGATGATGGTGTAAGTCTGCTGGGTGCATTACCTTATTTTGCCTCGGGGTACATGTAAGGTGATATCTACGAAGATTTCCTTGTCATCTCTCGCCTTTCATTGTTGCATTGAAGAAGCTGATGAAACCTAAAATGCCTCAGCAATTATATATTATTGATGGGAGGATGTGGTACAGTTTTTACTCTTTAATCAAATCTGTTTTGACCATTATTGCAAAAATGGGAGGGGAGAAAGTCCATGCAACACGGGCATGTGGATGGATGCTGCAGTCCTCTGTCGCCAAAGTCAAATGCAGCATAACATAATGAAGTAGGAAACCCACCTCCCAGGACATAATCCACGCTTCCTATTTTTATTTTCATCCCCTCCTCCATGTTGTTGTTCTATTGATTCCCTAATAAATAATTGAGAAAGTCTCCCCAACTCCCCCTTTAAAAATGATACTCTCTCTCTCTCTCCTCTTCCCCATCCCCTCCTCCATATCATCCCCACATCCCGCTCCTCTTCTCCTCACTCCTTTCTCCTCTTCCCCATCCCCTCCATATCATCCCCACATCCAGCTCCTCTTCTCCTCATCTCTACCCCATCCCCTGCCTCCATATCATCCTTCTCTCATCCCATCCTCTTCTCCTCTCCTCTTCCCCATCCCCTCCTCCATATCATCCCCACATCCCGCTCCTCTTCTCCTCATCTCTACCCCATCCCCTTCCATATCATCCCCATATCCCCTTCCTCTTCCCTCACTCTCTCTCCTCTTCCCCATCCCCTCCTCCATATCATCCCCACATCCCGCTCCTCTTCTCCTCATCTCTACCCCATCCCCTCCTCCATATCATCCCCAACTCCCCCTCCTCTTATCCCATCCACTCCTCTCTCTCCTCTTCCCCATCCCCTCCTCCATATCATCCCCACATCCCGCTCCTCTTCTCTCGTCTCTACCCCATCCTTCACTGCCTCCCCAACTCCCCCTTCCTCATCCCATCCTCTCTCTCTCCATCCTCCTCTCATCTCTGCCTCTCTGTGTGCTGATGTGGATCCTACAGTGCTGGGAAGGGTTGTTCTCTCTCCTCCCTCCATCTTCTCTGTCTGTATGCTGTGAAGGGTTGTCTAGAATGGGCTGCCTGCATGGCTGGTCAGCCTGGCCATACCATCCATCAGGAACACACACTGTTGTTTTAGACTTCTGGTGGGAGCTGTCTCCTTGTCTCAGACTCTCTTTTCTCCTTCCTCTATCTTCCCTTGCTTTCCAAAATTGCTCTCCTCTCTCTCTCTCTCCCTTTCTCTCTATCCTCTTCCTCTCTCTCTCCCTCCTCTCCAAAATGTCTCTCTCTCTCCATCACTCCGCCTCTCCCTTTCCCCATTCTGAAAATGTCTCTCCATCTCTCTCCTCCTTCGTCTCTCTTGTCTCTACTGTACAACGTTGCTTGAGCACAGAGCTGATAGGAATGTTCAAATCTGCTCTGGGCATTCTTCCTGATCCTCCCAGTAAATCAGTTTCCCAAGGCTACACGATGCAGAAGTCTAAAATCAGCCCTGCCTAGCCTTAATTAATTTTGCTTAGACAGAAAGTCGTCATTGCCAGCATCAAATAAATGTGTCTGTCAATATTGGGTCTTGTACAATATAACAGTGTATACAAGTTTATATGTAAGTGTGATATAGGCCCCCTGCACACAATACTAGGCAACAGAGTTTCTAAACCCAGAGGTACAAAATTGCAAGACTTCCGGGAACGCTTTTGAAACAGACCAAGCAGAACAGGCTGGGGTTTGGGGTTTGGGGTTTGGGGTTAGAGAAGTCAATAAGAGAAGTGAAAAATGATTCCTTAGTTGTACATTTTCTGAATCTAAATGCACAACCATGAATCGAGCCAGTCTCTTAAGTGGTTGAACATGTTACTCTAACCTCGTGAAAGTGACAAACTGACACGTTTTAATTTTCGCAAAAAAACAATAACGTTATATCGAAGGATTGCCTTTGATTTGACGGCCTGCTCACGAGCAGTTCGCCGATGACATGTTTCTACGAATGAGTTTAGCTAGCTATGACGTCACCTACAAGTGTAATCTGGGATTTCTATCGGAGAAGCACATTCAGCTTCACATTGTACCGTCTTTGTCTAGGCCTATACTCATATCTCGTTTTCACATGGCCTCCCATTGGTCACACACCATACCCTATCTACCTTCACCATCACTATTTAAGAGCTTACATTACATATAGATCACAGAACTACAGCATCATCTAAAAGAGGAATGTCCTTCCCCACATCTGTCCCTAGGTTGCGTCCCTATTCCCTACATAGTGCACTACTTTTGACCACAGCCCTGGTCAAAGGTAATGCACTACAAAGGGAACAGGGTGGCATTTGTATAAACATTTATATTCCGCCCAAGTAAAACCCTCCGTGCTCGGACCAGAGCGGAGATAGCGCTTGACTCCATTTTATGGAATATAATCTGTTCAGTCAGAATGATAAATCTATTGGTGCCTGTGGATATGAGAGTACCATGCAGGGTGTGTGTGTGTGTGTGTGTGTGTGTGTGTGTGTGTGTGTGTGTGTGTGTGTGTGTGTGTGTGTGTGTGTGTGTGTGTGTGTGTGTGTGTGTGTGTGTGTGTGTGTGTGTGTGTGTGTGTGCGTGTGCATGCGAGCATAAGCCAATAGCAGCCACTGTTATTGCACCACACACATCTCCTGCTTTTAACCCAGTTCATGATCCCGGACTGGGGAGATGCAAGGCATCTCTCTCTCTCTCTGTCCACTGCACTCTGCGACAGAAAATTGATACGGACTGTGACTTATTTCCGAGGGTATTGATGGCTGAAGTGTTTGATAGCACTGGCTGGCGTCTCTCTCTTCACGCCTGCCGTCTGTGATGATGCAGGCATGCTGTAGCGTGTGAATCAGTGTACCACGGAGAACTTTGACTCGTGTTGACACACTAGAGCCGGTTCACACTGGCAGCTCTGAAGTGACCCAAATCCCATTTTATTTGCATATCCGAATAGAATTCGTTGTTTGTCCTGCAGTCTGAACAGAGAAAAAGCACATGGGATCGGATATTTCAAGCCCACATTTCAAACCACTCCGTGAGTTATAAATCAGATTCAGTCAAGCTTATTGTATGATATACCTTCAGTCAAAGATTATTGTATGATATACATTCAGTCAAGATTATTGTATGATATACCTTCAGTTAAGCCCCATTGTATGATATACATTCAGCTCAAACTTATTGTATGATATACATTCAGTCAAGATTATTGTATGATATACCTTCAGTCAAGATTATTGTATGATATACCTTCAGTTAAGCTTATTGTATGATATACATTCAGTCAAGATTATTGTATGATATACCTTCAGTCAAGATTATTGTATGATATACATTCAGTCAAGCTTATTGTATGATATATACCTTCAGTCAAGCTTATTGTATGATATACCTTCAGTCAAGATTATTGTATGATATACATTCAGTCAAGATTATTGTATGATATACCTTCAGTCAAGATTATTGTATGATATACCTTCAGTTAAGCTTATTGTATGATATACCTTAAGTCAAGCTTATTGTATGATATACCTTCAGTCAAGATTATTGTATGATATACATTCAGTCAAGATTATTGTATGATATACCTTCAGTCAAGATTATTGTATGATATACCTTCAGTTAGCTTTATTGTATGATATACCTTCAGTCAAGCTTATTGTATGATATACCTTCAGTCAAGATTATTGTATGATATACATTCAGTCAAGATTATTGTATGATATACATTCAGTCAAGATTATTGTATGATATACATTCAGTCAAAGATTATTGTATGATATACATTCAGTCAAGATTATTGTATGATATACATTCAGTCAAGCTTATTGTATGATATACATTCAGTCAAGATTATTGTATGATATACCTTCAGTCAAGATTATTGTATGATATACCTTCAGTTAAGCTTATTGTATGATATACATTCAGTCAAGATTATTGTGATATACATTCAGTTGCTTATTGTATGATATACCTTCAGTCAAGCTTATTGTATGATATACCTTCAGTTGCTTATTGTATGATATACCTTCAGTCAAGCTTATTGTATGATATACCTTCAGTTAAGATTTATTGTATGATATACCTTCAGTCAGCTTATTGTATGATATACCTTCAGTCAAGATTATTGTATGATATACATTCAGTCAAGATTATTGTATGATATACCTTCAGTCAAACTTATTGTATGATATACATTCAGTCAAGATTATTGTATGATATACATTCAGTCAAGATTATTGTATGATATACCTTCAGTCAAGCTTATTGTATGATATACATTCAGTCAAGATTATTGTATGATACCTTCAGTCAAGATTATTGTATGATATACATTCAGTCAAGATTATTGTATGATATACATTCAGTCAAGTTTATTGAAACCATGATATACAAACAAAATTAATTATTTGTGAATTAGGGAGAGGATAGAAGAGATTTTAGCAGCTTCTATTTAGTGTTTACACTTCTGTACAGTATATAGGCCTATATCTTTTCTTTTAATGCATACTTTTATGAGTGTGAGAACCCATTATAGCAGAAATCTAATGGACATCTTTTACTCTGGTGAATTCTCCCAACCTTGACAGCTTACATCCCCAGCTGTCTCACGTACATGTGCTTTGTGACAGTCAAAGGCTTGCCTTTCTGCCTCTGTCTCCCAGCTACCACTCACACACCTTGTTCCAGCCGGTGTTACAAGACAATCCACTGATGCACTGATGCTCTCCCATCTCCTCGCGATCGCAGATCAGTCCCACCTCACACAAACCTTCTGCCTGCCCACCGACACTCCCTAGCCCTAATGGCGTTGCTTTGTCACTGAGATAGTGTCTTGTTCTGTTCATCAACGACTTCTTCCAGCAAATTCTTAATGACACCCCACCACCCACCTCGCCATCCTTCGTTAATTCCCACAAGGCTAACACAGACGCTAGCTAGCTTAGTGCCTCAGTCCCATAATATATCAGGCAGAAGAGAACAATGAAAATGTTAGCTTAGCGTAGTGCTTCACTCCCTTAGCTACATTCTCACACTGGGATGTCACTAAAATATTTAGCGCCCAGGCTAACTCCTCGACGCTACGTTAACATCCCCCTTGTTCTCTTCTGCCTAGTAGAAGTTATTGGCAGGAATCAGGGAATCACACAGAGCCTGGTGTGTTTATAATCTGATTATTCATCTCAAATATATTTTCTCTGCTTGTTCAATGAGATGAGCTGGCTTCATCCAAAATGGCACTTTGTTCCCTATGTAGTGTACTACTTTTGACCAGGGCCCATATTATGGCTCTGGTCAAGGTAGTGCACTATGCAGGGAATAGGGTGCAATTTAGTAATGGCAGCTACAAAAGTAGTTCACTATATAGGAATAGGGTGTTATTTCGAATGCACCCTCAGCAATGTTTTTCTCATGTTGATCAATGAGATGAGCAGGAGTCTATCTATCCCAGCATGCATCAATAACAGAAAGCAGCAGTCGGTTATAGGGAGCTTTCAATCAACAACTGGCCCTGAATGATTTCATTCTACCTTCCTGTGGGAAGATTCCAGAGGAAAAAGGGCCATAATCAGAACATAATAAAAGTCAAGTAATTTCTATTCTCTCTCAGTGAAATCATTTCCATTCCCCTTTTCTCACTCTGAGACGGCACTCTTTCTCTCTCGCTCTCTCTCTCCAAGACGCTAACATTATCTTCCATGCCCTAAGGTTGTTGCACTGCACGTATTCACATCTCCACACTGTTGCTCCCTAGAGCAGAGCATGTTTTATGGTAGCATATGCTTTCACAGATCCAGGGATGAAAGTAGATTTAATTTCTTACCCGTACGGGACACCCAAGTGCGTGCAGACATTTTTGTTTATACTACAGAACTTACATGTTAGCCTACTCTGCTGCCACTGACAAACAGATCAATAAATACGATGTCTAATCCATATAATCGGCCTACGAAAAGTAGAGACACAAATACAATAGCTTGTCCATCTAACAAAAATGACGCTGACCCAATGACAAAGACAGTGAATATGCAAACTCACTGGTGATATGGCCAAAGACAGTGAATATGCACACTCACTGGTGATATGGCCAAAGACAGTGAATATGCACACTCACTGGTGATATGGCCAAAGACAGTGAATATGCACACTCACTGGTGATATGGCCAAAGACAGTGAATATGCACACTCACTGGTGATATGGCCAAAGACAGTGAATATGCACACTCACTGGTGATATGGCCAAAAAGACAATGAATATGCACACTCACTGGTGATATGGCCAAAGACAGTGATGTGCACACTCACTGGTGATATGGCCAAAGACAGTGAATATGCACACTCACTGGTGATATGGCCAAAGACAGTGAATATGCACACTCACTGGTGATATGGCCAAAGACAGTGAATATGCACTCAAAGGTGATATGGCCAAAGACAGTGAATATGCACACTCACTGGTGATATGGCCAAAGACAGTGAATATGCACACTCACTGGTGATATGGCCAAAGACAGTGAATATGCACACTCACTGGTGATATGGCCAAAGACAGTGAATATGCACACTCAAAGGTGATATGGCCAAAGACAGTGAATATGCACACTCACTGGTGATATGGCCAAAGACAGTGAATATGCACACTCACTGGTGATATGGCCAAAGACAGTGAATATGCACACTCACTGGTGATATGGCCAAAGACAGTGAATATGCACACTCAAAGGTGATATGGCCAAACACAGTGAATATGCACACTCACTGGTGATATGGCCAAAGACAGTGAATATGCACACTCACTGGTGATATGGCCAAAGACAGTGAATATGCACACTCAATGGTGATATGGCCAAAGACAGTGAATATGCACACTCACTGGTCATATGGCCAAAGACAGTGAATATGCACACTCACTGTGGTATGGCCAAAGACAGTGAATATGCACACTCACTGGGTGATATGGCCAAAGACAGTGAATATGCACACTCACTGGTGATATGGCCAAAGACAGTGAATATGCACACTCACTGGTGATATGGCCAAAGACAGTGAATATGCACACTCACTGGTCATATGGCCAAAGACAGTGAATATGCACACTCACTGGTGATATGGCCAAAGACAGTGAATATGCACACTCCAAAGGTGATATGGCCAAAGACAGTGAATATGCACACTCACACTGGTGATATGGCCAAAGACAGTGAATATGCACACTCACTGGTGATATGGCCAAGACAGTGAATATGCACACTCACTGGTGATATGGCCAAAAGACAATGAATATGCACACTCACTGGTGATATGCCAAAGACAGTGAATGTGCACACTCACTGGTGATATGGCCAAAGACAGTGAATATGCACACTCACTGGTGATATGGCCAAAGACAGTGAATATGCACACTCACTGGTGATATGGCCAAAGACAGTGAATATGCACACTCAAAGGTGATATGGCCAAAGACAGTGAATATGCACCTCACTGGTGATATGGCCAAAGACAGTGAATATGCACACTCACTGGTGATATGGCCAAAGACAGTGAATATGCACACTCACTGGTGATATGGCCAAAGACAGTGAATATGCACACTCAAAGGTGATATGGCCAAACACAGTGAATATGCACACTCACTGGTGATATGGCCAAAGACAGTGAATATGCACACTCACTGGTGATATGGCCAAAGACAGTGAATATGCACACTCAATGGTGATATGGCCAAAGACAGTGAATATGCACACTCACTGGTCATATGGCCAAAGACAGTGAATATGCACACTCACTGGTGATATGGCCAAAGACAGTGAATATGCACACTCACTGGTGATATGGCCAAAGACAGTGAATATGCACACTCACTGGTCATATGGCCAAAGACAGTGAATATGCACACTCAATGGTGATATGGCCAAAGACAGTGAATATGCACACTCACTGGTGATATGGCCAAAGACAGTGAATATGCACACTCACTGGTGATATGGCCAAAGACAGTGAATATGCACACTCACTGGTGATATGGCCAAAGACAGTGAATATGCACACTCACTGGTGATATGGCCAAAGACAGAATATGCACACTCAATGGTGATATGGCCAAAGACAGTGAATATGCACACTCACTGGTGATATGGCCAAAGACAGTGAATATGCACACTCACTGGTGGTATGGCCAAAGACAGTGAATATGCACACTCACTGGTGATATGGCCAAAGACAGTGAATATGCACACTCAATGGTGATATGGCCAAAGACAGTGAATATGCACACTCACTGGTGGTATGGCCAAAGACAATGAATATGCACACTCACTGGTGGTATGGCCAAAGACAGTGAATATGCACACTCACTGGTGATATGGCCAAAGACAGTGAATATGCACACTCACTGGTGATATGGCCAAAGACAGTGAATATGCACACTCAAAGGTGATATGGCCAAAGACAGTGAATATGCACACTCACTGGTGATATGGCCAAAGACAGTGAATATGCACACTCACTGGTGATATGGCCAAAGACAGTGAATATGCACACTCAATGGTGATATGGCCAAAGACAGTGAATATGCACACTCACTGGTCATATGGCCAAAGACAGTGAATATGCACACTCACTGGTGGTATGGCCAAAGACAGTGAATATGCACACTCACTGGTGATATGGCCAAAGACAGTGAATATGCACACTCACTGGTGATATGGCCAAAGACAGTGAATATGCACACTCACTGGTGATATGGCCAAAGACAGTGAATATGCACACTCACTGGTCATATGGCCAAAGACAGTGAATATGCACACTCACTGGTGATATGGCCAAAGACAGTGAATATGCACACTCAAAGGTGATATGGCCAAAGACAGTGAATATGCACACTCACTGGTGATATGGCCAAAGACAGTGAATATGCACACTCACTGGTGATATGGCCAAAGACAGTGAATATGCACACTCACTGGTGATATGGCCAAAGACAATGAATATGCACACTCACTGGTGATATGGCCAAAGACAGTGAATGTGGCAAAGACAGTGAATATGCACACTCACTGGTGATATGGCCAAAGACAGTGAATATGCACACTCACTGGTGATATGGCCAAAAGACAGTGAATATGCACACTCACTGGTGATATGGCCAAAGACAGTGAATATGCACACTCAAGGTGATATGGCCAAAGACAGTGAATATGCACACTCACTGGTGATATGGCCAAAGACAGTGAATATGCACACTCACTGGTGATATGGCTAAAGACAGTGAATATGCACACTCACTGGTGATATGGCCAAAGACAGTGAATATGCACACTCACTGGTGATATGGCCAAACACAGTGAATATGCACACTCACTGGTGATATGGCCAAAGACAGAATATGCACACTCACTGGTGATATGGCCAAAGACAGTGAATATGCACACTCAATGGTGATATGGCCAAAGACAGTGAATATGCACACTCACTGGTCATATGGCCAAAGACAGTGAATATGCACACTCACTGGTGATATGGCCAAAGACAGTGAATATGCACACTCACTGGTGATATGGCCAAATGCACACTCAAGGTGAATATGCACTCACTGGTGATATCACTGGTCATATGGCCAAAGACAGTGAATATGCACACTCAATGGTGATATGGCCAAAGACAGTGAATATGCACACTCACTGGTGATATGGCCAAAGACAGTGAATATGCACACTCACTGGTGATATGGCCAAAGACAGTGAATATGCACACTCACTGGTCATATGGCCAAAGACAGTGAATATGCACACTCACTGGTGATATGGCCAAAGACAGTGAATATGCACACTCAATGGTGATATGGCCAAAGACAGTGAATATGCACACTCACTGGTGATATGGCCAAAGACAGTGAATATGCACACTCACTGGTGGTATGGCCAAAGACAGTGAATATGCACACTCACTGGTGATATGGCCAAAGACAGTGAATATGCACACTCAATGGTGATATGGCCAAAGACAGTGAATATGCACACTCACTGGTGGTATGGCCAAAGACAATGAATATGCACACTCACTGGTGGTATGGCCAAAGACAGTGAATATGGCCAAAAGACACACTCACTGGTGATATGGCCAAAGACAATGAATATGCACACTCACTGGTGGTATGGCCAAAGACAGTGAATATGCACACTCACTGGTGATATGGCCAAAGACAGTGAATATGCACACTCACTGGTCATATGGCCAAAGACAGTGAATATAACACTCACTGGTGATATGGCCAAAGACAGTGAATATGCACACTCAATGGTGATATGGCCAAAGACAGTGAATATGCACTCACTGTGGTGATATCACTGGTGATATGGCCAAAGACAGTGAATATGCACACTCACTGGTGGTATGGCCAAAGACAGTGAATATGCACACTCACTGGTGATATGGCCAAAGACAGTGAATATGCACACTCAATGGTGATATGGCCAAAGACAGTGAATATGCACACTCACTGGTGGTATGGCCAAAGACAATGAATATGCACACTCACTGGTGGTATGGCCAAAGACAGTGAATATGCACACTCACTGGTGATATGGCCAAAGACAGTGAATATGCACACTCACTGGTGATATGGCCAAAGACAGTGAATATGCACACTCACTGGTGATATGGCCAAAGACAGTGAATATGTAGACATTGTTAATGTTGTAAATGACTATTGTAGCTGGAAACGGCTGATTTTTAAAAACGAATATCTACATAGGTGTACAGAGGCCCATTATCAACAACCATCACTCCTGTGTTCCAATGGCACGTTGTGTTAGCTAATCCAAGTTTAACATTTTAAAAGGCTAATTGATCATTAGAAATTATTTTTGCAATTATTTTAGCACAGCTGAAAACTGTTGTCTGATTAAAGAAGCAATAAAACGGGACTTCATTTGGCTAGTTGAGTATCTGGAGCATCAGCATTTGTGGGTTCGATTACAGGCTCAAAATGTCCAGAAACAAAGAACTTCTGAAACTAGTCAGTCTATTCTTGTTCTGAGAAATGAAGGCTATGTCTTAATCGCAATTACGGATTTCCTCTTATTCGCTTGTCGTCCCTTTATGTCATAGTTTGTACATCTCAATTGTCAGTAGAACCACATTTGTTTAAACAACTCAGCCATATCAGCTATATATTTTGAAAAGGCATTAAATGAGGCTGAAATGAGCTGTTTCGCTGCCAGACAAGGCTCCGCTGGATAGCCAGGTGTAGCAGTGGTAAGGTGTTGGGACTGCTGTTGGGACTATGCTGTTTTGGGCACCGTTTGTCACCGTTATAGTGCAATTAATGTATTTGCTGACATGCATCCCACAATTTTTGTGTTTGCCCCACCAAGATGTATATGCTAAATTCGCCACTGATTGTAATGACATTCTCAGGTGTCATTAGGCATTCACTGAATTGATGCAAACCACTGTTGTCCACGTGCACCTCGGCCACTTAATTTCAATTTAAGGGGCTGTATTGGCATGGGAAACATATATTTACATTGTCAAAGCAAGTGAAATAGTGGAAAACAAAGTGAAATAAGCAATCAAATCTCTCCCTTGTCTGCGAGCGTCTCGGCCACTCATCTCCACCTTGACAAAGTGTAATAAGTGTTGTTCTCAAACCACTACTCAATTTGGAGCATATGCCACCCGGTTTCCAATCAATTCGCTCATTCTTCATGCGGCTGACATGCAGTAATGTGTAATAATGGTGTAATAATGGTGTAAAAGACTACATTTTGGGGGGAATGTTGGGTTAATCGTGATAAGCTGATGTTTCACAGGTAAGGGAGACCGGGAAGGTTGTAACACGGGACAGTTATAACACTCTCAATATCTCCAATCAGAAACAAGCTAACATCATGTGACTCGTTGTGTACATGCGCAGTTTTGTCCTCAAACTCATGTGAAGAAACAAGACCCTGTGATAAAATCTGCAGATATTATTGACAAAAATCAGATTTTGAGTAAGAAAGTCATTTTTGTTTTTTGGGATGGCATCACCTATTTTGTAGTTAGATTCACTAAACTTACTTCAGGATTATAACCCGTTTGTGTAGATATATTTGATGTAAGTTAGCAACTCTTAAAATTGTAACATGTAGCTCAAATTGAAGCTAGCTAATGGCTGCAAGGGTCAGGGTTAGTTGTAACAAGCCCTAATGCGGTCTGTGGTGGATGAATAATTAAGATGTCTTATCTGCAAAATATGCTTATGTGATATACTTGTTATTAGAATATATCCCTTTGGACTCTGGTGCTGGCAGTTGTACTTCTTCCCTCAGCTGGGGCTCAGTCACTTGGGGCCCAGAGAGGGAGAGTTCAGGTCTTTACATGTCTCTGGTGCTATGCGGAATATCAGAAAGGGAAGAGGACAGGAGGGAACATTGTCTTCATATGTGAATGTGTCTTTACCTATTCTTAAACCATGTGATGGGATGGCGTGATTAACGGGGAGCCAGTACTTGTATCCACAATGTCTCTGCGCAAGTCACTCCTTCCTTTGGCATTGGGGGAGGTGTATGGCAGTGTCTGGAACCAGTGTATGACCTAGAGAATCACTCCCCTCAGTGAGCTTGTCCAGGTGAGGGGTCAAGAAGGGGTTTAACTTTAGATGGGAGTATCTAGAGTTGACAATTGAGTTATGCCATTGGATGAGGTAATGGTTCTGTGCTATGAAGTACCAGGAACAAGATTAGAACCTCGTCTTAGGGACCAAACTGAACGATAATTTATAGCAAATGCTATCTGGCTACGGGATACTCCTTTCCCAATTATAATGTCCCTTGGTGAAGTGTTCCTAATATATGTGTTTTGTCATGTAGGTTGAGAGGGGTGTATCTTGGCCATAAAAATCTTTGTACTTTTGTGTTGTCACTTTCATTGGTTTATTAGATAATGGCGCATTATTGAAAGCCATTGCTATTGCAAAACTCTTATTATTAAAGATGGAGTTTAAGTATAACTCTGACTGGTATGTGAAGTTTGTCTCTCTCCTCATTTGGTAATACAGAAATTAACCACCACAGGTCTGGCTGCAGTGCTGGGAATGCAAATTAAGGTCCCACCAAGCCTGTACCCCAGGACCACTATGCCACTGTCACAACATTCACACACACACACACACACACACACACACACACACACACACACACACACACACACACACACACACACACACACACACACACACACACACACACACACACACACACACACACACACACACACACACACACACAGAGCAAACCTTCAGTTGTTGTCAGATGTTGTTAGTCGAGAAGGGACAGTAAAAGTAATATACATTTTATGACTTTATTATTTCTGCCACACAAAATGTTAAACATGGCAATGTTGTTCTCATGTTCTCAATAAAGGCTTTCAGTATCTTGTTGCATGTCATGATTTAAGCATGATTTTTTAAACTGTTACATTTCACCCAAGCCGTGTTATAGCTGACCCGGGAGGTGGGGTAAAAAAATGTAACCTTTCACTTCTTGTATCGGAGACAAAGTCACACCTTGTTTTGCCTGGACACCATACCGGACCATACCGCCTTACATTAAACCCGGCTCCTATGACAAATACCACGTTAAAGATGAAAACATCTTCAAACATATTCATTCGATTTTGACCCACAATAATAGTACACATGAGCAAAATGTAACGTTAAGCACAATAGCATGTCTGTGTGCAACACGCCAACACCTGTAGGGAGACACTGCTTGTGTCATTAGCTCCTCAGCTGTTTCATGTGTGATGCTGTTCACATTCCGCTTTGATCTCTGAACTGTATTAGAAACACCTTTTAAACGTTTGCTGTCACATTAATGTGATGCGCCTCAGGAGAGACAGTGATACCGCTGTCGTTGTCTCACTGTCACGTTTTACATGTGTTGGATGAGACCTACGGGTTTGTTTCATGTCAGAGATAGTGAATAAAAACTACTCTGCAAGATGTGGCTTATGTACATTGTTAGAAACTCTTCACACAGATGGGACCCCCCACCCCCTAAAAAAACACACACACTCCTCACAGATGTGACACACACGCGGGCAGACACACGTACTGTATACACACATGCATGCAGACACACTCCTCACAGATGTGAATTCACACTCACTAAGCAGACACAGACACACAAACACACACTCTCTCCTTCCAGTCACCCTGGACTAATTATCCGGCGTGTTCGGCGCCTTGTGGGAGCTTCGTGAGATCTTATGGTCTGTAGTGTCCCTTTGATCTGGGCCTGTCAGAGACTCAGTACACCCTGTGATCGTGTGTGATGATAGAAGCACGGGAAGATGTGTGATGATAGAGGCCCAGGAGGATCACACAGAACCCCTATTCTGTTCTGATGACGAAGGTTGGGAAGACGATCACAGAATCCCCAAGTGGTTCTCTCTGGTCAGACGACGGCGGCATCATTCATCGCACAGCACATTGAAAGAGGATTGTTTGACTGTTGGTGAGGTCCACTGTTTTCTAGATGTATTATCTCTGGAAGGCAAAGGGGAAGCCGAATCTCTGGCTACTGCATATTGTGTTTGAGGTGGTTTGTTTTATATCTACACACGGTTGCCTGCCTCTGAGACATATGGTACAGTATTTGTTTAAGGCCTGAACTCTCTCCACTCTCTTGTCAATAGGCTGAAAACAGGAGAGTTGCCACATGCGTGGTGCACGCGTCTCTGGTGCTCAACAGCTGACGACGGCAGGTTGATTCTTCAGTTAAGTCATGGAAAACATGTGGAAGCAACTTCAAGTAATGAAACAAATACTTAAGAGGGTGATTATTAAACAACTGTGGGAATGACTGAACTGTTTGACCGTGCTATCACTTTAATTGTGGTGTAATTGACACTTTGTTTCCAGAGTAAAATGCGATTATGGCTACTTAAACGTGCATAAATAATTGAGAAGGACTTGTGTTACAAGGATTTCGTGACAACTCATGTCATGAACTTGAAGTGTTTAAGCATAGAAATCCACACAGATTTAGAGAGAGCTCTTTTATTTCAAAGAAAGCAGTCAGAGAAAAATGTACCAACAACAAAAAAAAATATCCACAAAAATGTAAAAGCGAAAGACAAGAAGGCTTGGTATTTACAACAGAGGACATCTTTTTTGGTGTTACAGGTTTCATCAAATCACAACGACTAACTCTTGGTGCTCTTCTTTCACTTTTTTTTGTGGAAAGTAAAAACGACCGTAACAATTTAATGTTCATAGATGGACAGAACGTTTGAAGAGTCCCCTAGGCAGGAGTATAGATAGATAGCTAAGGCACAGAGTTTCCCCCTGAAACTTTAGGAAACTTTGACGTTTCCCCAGACGCTTCGGGAAACGTTGAGATCAGAGACGTTTGTGCAACAGTTGCTGAACAATACATTCCAGCAGAGAGAACAACATCCTGTCATGATGTTCTCTGAAAGGCGAACAATAATATTAAAAGCTTTACCCAATTCTGAGTCATTCCTTACTCCTTAGATCTGTCCAAAACATTGAAACAGGTTATGTACCTAAATCACTCTGTGGCCAACTAGCAACAAGTAACACTAGGTATCAGATCTTCTTTTACTATAATTCCACTTCATAATCTTTCCACACTGCATCAGTATTTACATAGAATGAGTTTGAAACATATTTTCAATACAAAATATTTATGTACATTTTCTTCATTTTTTTTTTGTAACAAAATAGGACTTTTACATCGAGTAACGTATTTCAATTCACTTCTCGAGAATGATAATTGTACTTTTGAACAATGGGCAAAGTATTTGTCAATTTCAGTATTTGTTTCAATGTGATAATGGCACTGCCAGTAAAAGGAGGTCAGGGTCATATCTGTATCTAGCTGTTATGTTATTAGCTAGCTAGCTAATACAGAGAAATAGTAATGGCGTCTTTTGTAGGCACTAAATCCGCCATGGTTTGTTGGACAAAGCCTATGGGAAAATGAATGGCAATTTTGTAGGGTTTTTGATAAACACTGAAAATAAGGTCTGTGGTAAACACAGGGTTAGGAGATCTTGTACGTTTTGTTCTAGGAGATAATGTTCATCAGCTAACATCACTTTGTGAATTTTGAAGCATTTATGTAATAAAAAAGCACATAAAGGATAAAGGTCATGTGAACTGACTGATATTATTTCATAGAACAAAGTGTACTGTATAAGATCTCCTAAGCCTGTGTTAACCTCTGACCTTATTTTCAGTGTTTATCCCAAAACCCCATTCTTTCCCCATAGGAAAGGCTGAACGAACCAGAGGTAACTCACTTCTGGGTTTTAGCACTAGAAGCTGGCGAGCCCTATATAGGCAAAATTGCCCTTCTTTGTAACCATGGCAACAACACACAACAGTTCACGTTTGAGTGACAGGACTGACACTTATTAGGATCGATACATCCAACAAGGTCCAAGGTGAACTTGGGCCATTGATTAACTCACTAACGATCGCTGATGAGCCCTGGTGAAAACATTCACTTAGCACGTTTGACTGCCAAATCACGTTGACAATCACAGATTGGATTCTAAAGTGGGACCAAATTAGGTTGTGAGGAGAATTGAGTTGAAGCCAAACAAGCGAAGAGGCAGATCGTAGTTACCCTCCATGGTGGTTGGAGAAGGGGGCACTGTGCTATAGGCTATGTTTGAACTGTGGTACACTGAGAGAGAGTCTTGATGGCAGCAAAAGAACTTAGCATGTAGTAGAACAGGTGAAAACCAAAGTTGCCTGGGCCCAATCCGACAGTTCCTTGATCAAGATACAAGATATAAATCACTATTTGTTTCCATTTTTGCCAAAGCATGAACAGCATCATCAATCACTAACATCCTGGTACTGACACGGAACCGAGTAGGAAATGTAACATCACCACGAAATGACTTCAACACACATTTTGGAGAGTTTCTGTCTTTTTTTGTTTACTTCTCTGTTAGGGAGGTTGTCAGGAGGAAGCTGACCTTTCTGTGACCTTTCAGTCCTGGGTGCTTCCCCGTGTGATGTAGACTTGGCAAACAGTCAACGAAAGAACCAAGACAGGAAGAGCTATTCAGACCGGACAACACGGACACACAGGCGGGCATTAGGTTTGTTGCGCCCAAAATAGGTATACAGGTTCATTGGGGCATTGGCCTTTGTAAATAAAGGCAGTTTCTCTTTACAAAAAAATATTTATCGAGCTGCCAACGCAGCGTTGTAGTCATTTAGTCATTGACTAAAAATATTCTGTATTTATATAAACTTATAAATAAATAGCAACTTGTGGACAACTCACTCCATTCACTCGACAATAACTTTGAGAGATAATCTGTTTCATACTTGCAACATAAACGGTCGTTAAAAACAAATTAACAAAAAATCTTAGAAAAGGAAATGAAAAAATAAGCTTGAGAATGTCTGTTTTCTTGCGAAAGCACAGCTGATATACTTTCATTTCAAGTTTCAGGCTGTCCAGTATGGAGTGATATCAGTGCCAATAGGAACTGAATCTAGTTTTAATCATTCATGAATTGAATTCAACTTCTACTGGCACTAATGCCACTCCATAGTCCAGTCACACCCACACACCTTTCTCCTGTTCAGGCACTGAAAGTCAATAAGTAGCGCTGTGCCATAGTAACTTTGTCAGTCATACGCAAAGATCGAGGCAAGGATGTAGCTTTTTTTTTTTTTAAAGATACATCTTGCGACACCCTCTCCGAGGTTGCGGTTCAGTCTATCTCCTACATGTAGTTAAACCAATCAGAGTACAAGTGCTGATCTAGGACCAGGTCCCGCCCTGTCTATATAATCATATTCATTATGATTTAAAGAAAACTGATTCTAAATCAGCACTCGTACTCTGAGAGGCTTTGTGAATACGGGCCCAGAACTTGGTCCACTACCAGTGTCGACTATCCTGTTCCACCCGAACACTCTGACTTCTGACTGACTTCTCAATCGCTCTTCCATTTAGCAGCAGACTAGGCGGCCTTACTAGGTGCTTGGCAAAGCAACATTTGTCTCTACGTCGGACACAGCATCAATCACAGTAAACTCAGCGGCGAGATTCAAATGAATACATTGGGAAACAGAACACGACAAAGCCGGCACAAACCCCAAAGAGGAGGAGTCTGAAACACCACAGAACCTTCCCCAGACATTCTCTTCCTCTTCAACGTTCCTACAACCTCCAACCAACCTTAAAAAAAACACAACTTCCGTCTTTTCTCTTCTTTTCTGATCCATTAAGTCAAATGAAAAAAAAGGAGACTTAAAAAAATAAATTATTTAAACTTAAGACCGGCAATGTGGCCTCCCGTCCAGCCGGAGGCGCCACTGCTACCTGATGCGCCCGTCGGCGTGTGGCGGAACCAGCTGGGACTTGGGGTCCGGGCTGAGCGAGCTCCAGGGGGTCTTGGCGCAGGTCTGCATGACGGGGCAGGATGTTCCAGGTCCCCCTGTCATGGAGGTGGAACACACGTCCCCAGCCTCCCCATCGCACCCACCAGGCCGTCTATCCAGTGCTCCAACGTGGGGCCAGTCAGGGCGGCGTTGCGCTTAGCCTGCTCCACCTGGCCCAGGTGTACAGGGATGTTGAGCACGGGGGTTCAGGCCATGGAAGCTCTGCTCCATATAACTGTTCTTGGCTGGTCCGTTGTGGAGCTTCAGCGTGTCCTCTGGGGAGGGAGATGAAGAGAGAGATGAAGAGAGACAGATGAAGAGACAGATGAAGAGAGAGATGAAGAGAGAGATGAAGAGACAGATGAAGAGAGATGAAGAGACAGATGAAGAGAGAGATGAAGAGACAGATGAAGAGAGAGATGAAGAGACAGATGAAGAGAGAGATGAAGAGAGAGATGAAGAGACAGATGAAGAGAGATGAAGAGAGAGATGAAGAGAGATGAAGCAAGAGAAAGAGGGGACAAAAATGGATTGTTCATGTTTTATGGTGAGCCTGTCCTGGAGATGGTGTTCATTAATGAGCAAACAGACAGAGTCATCAATGGGGAATCTAAGTAGGAAAATCAGTCGAACCACTTTGACTTGATTGTAAAGGGTGGAATGGAACTGTGAACTCATTTGATGAAACCAAACTTTGTGTTACTGGTTAATCACATGCTATTGATTTCTCTAGGGTAAGCCTAAGCCACAAAGGGAGACTGCACCAAGTGTCTCAATGACTGCACTTAGTGTCTCAATGACTGCACTTAGTGTCTCTTTATGAAACCATTGGAAGCTAGGGGCAGATAGGACCATCTTCTCACACACCATACATTTATAAGCCTCTTCATACCCTCAAGAGATAAAATAATGTTCATGTTATTAGCTAGCTAGCCACAAATTGGTAAAACAACTCAACGACTGTTCCTCGTGTCTTTTATAAAGCCATTGGAAGCTAGGGGGCAGAGACGAGAGCGAGACCATGACCTCATCCCTAAAACTCCTCCACCCTGAAGGTAAAGCTGTACATTCCTCAGTGCTCCTAACACCGGGGCGCTTGCCGTCCCTCCTCAGCCTGGCTATTGTACGCTAGCCCAGCTCTCCTCTCCTCTCCTCTCCTCTCCTCTCCTCTCCTCTCCTCTCCTCTCCTCTCCTCTCCTCTCCTCTCCTCTCCTCTCCTCTCCTCTCCTCCTCTCCTCTCCTCTCCTCTCCTCTCTCCTCTCCTCTCCTCTCCTCTCCTCTCCTCTCCTCTCCTCTCCTCTCTCTCTCTGCCAGTGCCGGGATCGCACCCTGCTGTTAGCCGCTAGCGTTTTCACGGGCTAGCGACAGAGATGCAGTCAGACACCTGGTTGTTCTGCCAAGCTTGCCACTGCCCGGTGCCAACTACCGACTTTACTGTGTGTGTGTGTGTGTGCGTGCGTGCGTGTGTGTGCGAGGGCCCACGGTGCCAGCGCTAAGCCAGGGCAACAACAGAAGACACACCATAAAGGCTACGAGCAGTAGAAAGACCTGGAGATATTCAGGGTTGTAAATCTGTATGGGAAGGCTAGAGGCTGTTAGAGTAGGTGGAGAGGAGGCCAAGGCTGCAGGATTACTGTGCCACGACCTTCAGGACTATGGGATCTAAGGACATCTAACCCCATCCAACAGGAGTAGGAGCCGGAAGGCTGCTTTCCCAGACACTAAAAAGGATTCTCAATTGAAAGTGCTTCTTTGTCCAAGACCAAGCTTAATCCGTGTCTGGGAAACTAGCCCATAAAGGTTTTTATCCTCAGTACTGTCTCAATGGATAACTACTGTACTGTAGTCCATATAAGGCCGTTTGATACTGAAGCTCACAGGTTTCCATAGTTTCTATGCTGCAGTGGATCTAGTTTAGGACTACTGTCTGCATTATGGGCCAACTGGGCTATTTTCACCCAAAAAAGTTTAGTGTAAACAATCTAAAGTACAGCTCAGTGTCGCCTCACTTGGGTAATAAAACATTTCAACAACAGTATAACCTCAGAGAGCATAGCAGTACGTTTCAGGATTATCTTCCATAAACAGTGGAGAAAGGCAGTCGATTTACCCTCATCTCCAAAGTCTTTGGGAGTGAATTTAGCATTCTGACTATGTGCAAGTACAGAGTTTGGAGTTTGAGGGAAGTGGAGTTAATCCATTTTCTGTTCACATCAACAGGATTTACAACTGAGAGAAAAAGCAAACGAGCGAACTATCAAACAAACAAAACAATTGATGAATATTTTAGCTTCCTCTCTCTCCTCACTGCACTGTGGCCCCAAACCCCACGGCGCGTCAGGGCAAAGCCTGCTAACTCTTATTGGTTGATTCTGTTCATAATTAAAAATGGTCTCAGTGCGATTATAAAACAGGCTGTGAATATGCCTCCACACCGAGGTTAGCATCTCAACTCTCGGGTGACTTTCACAGCAGCCGATTACTCTAGCTAAAACAATAGGGGTCCTGGTCCCTTATAGTTAACACAGGCAGATTGATTTAATTGTGTAATTGTGTTCCTCGGCGTGATATGGAGGTGTTTAACATACTGTTTAGTATGTATGAGAAACACTGAGGGTGATTACGGTCGACTTGGTGACAAACAACCGGGGGGCTTCCAACGGCTCAGAGGGTTGATTAGAAGGAGCATCGTAAACACAGCAGGGCCTCATGGGAAATGTGCTTTTGTGTTTGCGTGTGTATCCATGATAGGCCTATAACATGACAAGACACACTGCATCAATTATATCACATACATCACAGACTGACACTCATGTGGCTTGTAGACCTGCACTACATATAGGCATATCTCTTACCTTGCCGTACAGGCAGGCTTGTTATAAGCCAGTGGTGTGTGTGTGTCTATTGCTGTGGCTGTACTCTTACCTTGCCGTACTAGTGCTTGTTAAGCCAGTGGTGTGTGTGTCTGTGGCTGTACTCTTTACAGGCTATTGCTTGTTATAAGCCAGTGGTGTGTGTGTGTCTATTGCTGTGGCTGTACTCTTACCTTGCCGTACAGGCTAGTGTTTGTTATAAGCCAGTGGTGTGTGTGTGTGTGTGTGTGTGTGTGTGTGTGTGTGTGTGTGTGTGTGTCTGTGGCTGTACTCTTACCTTGTCTTATAGGCTGATGCTTCATATAAGCCAGCGGACTAATCAGAAACCTCGTCTCGGCCACGGGGCTCCAGTGATGCAACAGTATGGTCCACACCCCAGGCCTGAGAGGCTGGTTCAGGGGGTCTGTAGTGGGTGTACTCTGCGCTGGCGTCGATCAGGATATCGTAGGTGGCAGCGATGACGTTGGTGGGGTCGATCCACACCACGGTGGCGGTCACGTTGGGGCCCTTGGCCCACCGCTGCATCCCGACTGTCTCGTCCATGGGACCCATCAGGCCACCGAAGTTACGGAACATGCGCTCTTTGGCATCACTCTGTGCCGATCTGAGAGAGGATGGAGGAAGGGACGGAGGGGAAAGCGAGAGAAAAGGAGTTGTGTAATTAATTCACTGGATCTGAAATGTCCAACCGTATAATGTATTTCATGCATACTTGCATGCAACATTAACTGGAGGCAAATGAAGAACAGAAAATAGGCTGAATGTGAATTCGCCTCTACACTGTAATGTCATAGGAAATTGTAGTTGTGATATAATATGTATCCCACACCATTCATACAACCATCATGGATCATGTCTACTGTACAGACTAGTGATTTCCAGTGCATACAGTGGGATCTTAATTTGATCACCCAGGTCTAAAAGGTTTTCCACTTTGACATTTTTAGACTGTATACTAGTCTGACTTCATCTGTAATGTCAGCATTGGTGTGCAGCTTCAAACATTAGTACAGTCATTACCTATCTATCACTAGAGTAGTGCATTATGTGATTTCCAGTATGTCTCATAAGGTGACTTTTCTATGTGTATAGGCTTATACAGGATTTCCAGTATGTCTACGTAAGATAGTCTCAGTTGATGTGTAATGAGTGTTGGTTTGCAGCTTCCTGTGTGATCGATAGACAGGCCGACTGAGGCAGCAGTGTATATGTTGAGTGAAGAGCGAACACCTTGACTAACCCTCTGGGGGTCTGGGGATCAATCATATAACAACACAGACAGAGACATATAGAGAGACATATATATATATATATATATATATATATATATATATATATATATATATATATATATATATATATAGAGAGAGAGAGAGAGAGAGAGAGAGAGAGAGAGAGAGAGAGAGAGAGAGAGAGAGAGAGAGAGAGAGAGAGAAAGAGAGAGAGACAGAGAGAGAGAGAGGAGACAGAGACAGAGAGAGAGAGACAGAGACAGAGACAGAGAGACAGAGACAGAGAGACAGAGGGAGAGAGAGACAGAGAGAGAGAGACAGAGACAGAGAGAGAGAGAGAGCAGAAGAAATAAAGACTTAGAAAGAGAGAGACAGAGAGAGACAGACAAACAGAGAGACCAGGTGAATGGAAGATGAAAAGCCCAACTCCATTTAAATGAGGTTAAGACTATTGCTGGAGGGAGAGAGAGAGGTGAGAGATGTAGATACTGAGAGAAAGAGAGAGAGATGGAGAATACAGGCAGAGAGAGCATGATGATATAAAGTGACGATACAAAACATTAGACTGACCAGGGAAGGCTACATCGCTTATTGCTGTCAGTTTTAAATCCACTTCAATCAGTGTAGATGAAGGAGGAGACGGGTTAAATAATCATTTTTAAGCCTTGAGACAATTGAGACAGGGATTGTGTTTGCGTGCCATGCAGAGGGTGAACGGGCAAGACAAAAGCTTGAAGTGCCTTTGAACGGGGTATGCAAGTAGGTGCCAGGGACACCGGTTTGTGTCAAGAACTGCAACGCTGCTGGGTTTTTCAGATCCACAGTTTCCCATGTGTATCAAGAATGGTTCACCACCCAAAGGACATCCAGCCAAGTGAGATCAAATGTGAAGGAAGGTGGGGTCAGAGATTGGCCAGCATCCTAATGGAAGATCAACACCTTAGGTGTTCTTAATGTTTGGTATAAGGTACTCAGAGAGGACTATAAATAGCGAGATGGATGGACAGAGAGTGTAGGAGGACAGAGAGTGAAGATCAGAGATAGTGAAAGGACAGAGTGAAGATCAGAGAGTGAAGATCAGGATAGTGAAGGAGAACAGATGAAGATCAGAGATAGTGAAGGAGGACAGAGAGTGAAGATCAGAGATAGTGAAGGAGGACAGAGAGTGAAGATCAGAGATAGTGAAGGAGTACAGAGAGTGAAGATCAGAGATAGTGAAGGGTACAGAGAGTGAAGATCAGGAGTGAAGAGTACAGAGAGTGAAGATCAGAGATAGTGAAGGAGTACAGAGAGTGAAGATCAGAGATAGTGAAGGAGTACAGAGAGTGAAGATCAGAGATAGTGAGTGAAGATCAGAGAGTGGATCAGAGATAGTGAAGGAGTACAGAGTGAAGATCAGAGATAGTGAAGGAGTACAGAGAGTGAAGATCAGAGATAGTGAAGGAGTACAGAGAGTGAAGATCAGAGATAGTGAAGGAGTACAGAGAGTGAAGATCAGAGATAGTGAAGGAGTACAGAGAGTGAAGATCAGAGATAGTGAAGGAGGACAGAGAGTGAAGATCAGAGATAGTGAAGGAGTACAGAGAGTGAAGATCAGAGATAGTGAAGGAGGACAGAGAGTGAAGATCAGAGATAGTGAAGGAGGACAGAGAGTGAAGATCAGAGATAGTGAAGGAGGAAAGAGATTAATCTAAGGCGAGTTGGGAAACATGAGGAGAGGAAGATGATGAGAGATGATGAGGAGGGATGATGAGGAGGGATGATGAAGAGAGATGATGAAGAGGGATGATGAAGAGGATGATGAATAGGGATGAGGGATGAGGGATGATGAGGGATGATGAGGGATGATGAGGGATGATGATGATGAGGATGATGATGATGAGGAGGGAGGGTTGATGAGGAGGGATGGTGAAGGCTTGAGGAATATGCTCATCCTTACACCCAGTGATTAACACCAGACCACAGATCAATGGGCTGACTGGAACACTCCACTCAATATTAGGCCGACCGAGAAATGAGTCTATACACTATAAATAGACTCAACCACCACAGAGAAATTAGTGGTGTGGTGTGGTGTGGTGTGGTGCGGTGTGTGTGTGTGTGTGTATGTGTGTGTGTGCGTGTGTCACGATGTCGGGAAAACATAAACTGTGAGAGGATCTTGGCTTTCACTTTAATTCCTCTTCACATTAGTGTGTGTGTGTGTGTGTGTGTGTGTGTGTGTGTGTGTGTGTGTGTGTGTGTGTGTGTGTGTGTGTGTGTGTGTGTGTGTGTGTGAGTGTGTGTGTGTGTGTGTGTGTGTGTGTGTGTGTGTGTGTGTGTGTGTGTGTTTTGTACTTTGTAAAGTGAGTTTTGTAAAGTGATGGACTTTGGTAATTCAATTTTGTAATTTAACTGACCTCTATTCTCTCTATCAAAACTAGATTTTCCTTGTGTGTCTGTGTGTACGTGTGTGTATGTGTGTGTATGTGTGTTTTCTCACTGCCTGAGCCATAAGTGGCTTGCCAGCCTGTGATGCACTTCCATAATTCAATTTTGTAATTCAACTGACCTGTATTTTCCCAACCAAAACCATATTTTCCTTGTGTTTGTGTGTTTGTGGTTGTGTGTGTGGTTGTGTGCATGTGTGTTTTCACACTGCCTGAGCCATAAGTGGTTCTGGCCAGCCTGTGATGCACTTCCATAATTCAATTTTGTAATTCAACTGACCTGTATTTTCTCAACCAAAACCATATTTTCCTTGTGGTTGTGTGTGTGTTTGTGGTTGTGTGTATGTGTGTGTGTTTGTGGTTGTGTGTATGTGTGTGTTTCACAATGTCTGCAACAACAACTGGAGGATATTGCCCTGCCTCCCTTCAATTCAATTCACCTCAATTTAGTGTGCAAAATTGGTACCCTTCAACTCAATAATGTTACCGACCCTATTTTCTCTACCAAACTACTACTTTCCTGTTAGTATCCTCAACATCCTTAACTAGAACGTCTATCAGCTATGCTATTCATTCTCTGCAAGTCTGGAAGAGTATCCCTCATGCTAATTCATTATAATCTATTCTATTCTTATTGATTCTATTCTATTTCAGTCTATTCGAAGTGTTTTCCTCACTGGCATATCACACCATAAACATCACATTGATTGTCAGTGGTTTGATTCTAGGCCACAGACTGAAATCAAAGCGTATTGACTGAGGAAATGCCACTATAACCCACTGGCTGCAGGCTACTGCCTCCCGACTCTAAATTGTTCTGTGAGAAATCTGGGTAAGGTACTATGGGCATAGATAACATTGGATTTCAGTAATGGTTTTGGCTCAATTCTATTTCAACTCCATCAATTCAGGAAGTGAATGGAAATGCAATATTCTCATTGAAAATGAATCATACTTTTCATATCTTGAATTGCATCATTCCCTTTTCATCCCTTTCTCATTCCTCACCCTGTAGCTTGTTTAAGTATTGCATCCCTTTCTCATTCCCTCACCCTGTAGCATGCATCCCTTTCTCATTCCCTCACCCTGTAGCATGCATCCCTTTCTCGGGTTCCCTCACCCTGTAGCATGCATCCCTTTCTCATTCCCTCACCCTGTAGCATGCATCCCTTTCTCATTCCCTCACCCTGTAGCATGCATCCCTTTCTCATTCCCTCACCCTGTAGCATGCATCCCTTTCATTCCCTCACCCTGTAGCATGCATCCCCTCATTCCCCTCACCCTGTAGCATGCATCCCTTTCTCATTCCCTCACCCTGTAGCATGCATCCCTTTCTCATTCCCTCACCCTGTAGCATGCATCCCTTTCTCATTCCCTCACCCTGTAGCATGCATCCCTTTCTCATTCCTCACCCTGTAGCATGCATCCCCTTTCTCATTCCCTCACCCTGTCAGCATGCATCCCTTTCTCATTCCCTCACCCTGCATCCCTTTCTCATTCCCTCACCCTGTAGCATGCATCCCTTTTCATTCCATCGCTTTCTACCTATTCCCCCTCCCCACCTCCCTCTCCATAGATCTTAATTGACAAACATAGAGGACGTGGGTAAGCATGCCAGCTATCTCAAGCTGTCCCAGGGGAGTGCTCTGGGCCTGGGTCTAGCTGCATTCAACACCTGCATTACCTCCATACACAAAGACTGACACTAATAAGGCCCAGAACCCAACAGGACCCTGGGGGCCTTTGTCTGTTTCGCACACGTGCGCACACACACACACACACACACACATGCACGCACGCACACAGTAAAAAAAAAAACACAACAGTTTTTTAAATCAAGACCAGATGTGGTCTGGTTGGTTGGACATGGCTGCCCGCACCACTGCCTGATGGAAATTGACCTGTCATGTTTTATGGGGAGGTGTTTGACTCTGGCGCCAGTGAGGTTGTTGGGGTGTGGTGGAGGGGCGGAGGGATGGGGTGGAGGGTTTTAAGGTTGAGTTGCCAGGTCAGCAGTGGTCGTACCACTGTAAGACGTAATGTGTGAGTAGAGGGCTTAAGCTACAACATGAAGTGTTGTGCTGCTGAGGTAATGCTGGGGAGGGTGAGGTTGCCAGGTCAGCAGTGGTAGTACCACTGTAAGAGGGCGTAATGTGCTGAGGTAGGGCTTAAGCTACAGCTACATGAAGTGTTGTGCTGCTGAGGTAATGCTGGGGAGTGGGTGAGGTTGCCAGGTCAGCAGTGGTAGTACCACTGTAAGACGTAATGTGTGAGTAGAGGGCTTAAGCTACAACATGAAGTGTTGTGCTGCTGAGGTAATGCTGGGGAGGGGGTGAGGTTGCCAGGTCAGCAGTGGTAGTACCACTGTAAGACGTAATGTGTGAGTAGAGGGCTTAAGCTACAAGATGAAGTGTTGTGCTGCTGAGGTAATGCTGGGGAGTGGGTGAGGTTGCCAGGTCAGCAGTGGAGGACAGAGGGAGGGTGACGTACTACTGTACTGTAGCTAAAGTGTTAGTAGAGGACATAAACCACATCATTAGGTGTTTGACGCGCGGTGCCCGTGGGGAGGCAGGGTTGCCAGGTCTTAGGTTGCCAGATCAGTAGTGGGTGACAGTGGGAGGGGCGTAGCCTACTACTGTACGTATACTGTGAGTAAAGGTGCTTAAGATACAGACAGGCAGCTACTACTGATACCTCTGTCCTGCCTATGCAGAGTTAGAGGGAGGTGGAGGAGAGATTGGAACAAAAGGAGATAGAGACCGTCTTGTAAAGGGATGCATGGGGTTAGAGGGAAAGACAGAGAGAGGTTATAGGTAGGAGGGACAGACTGTGCTGCCTCCCCAGTTTATGGTAGAAGTTAGAAGGAGGCAGAGGGGAGACATTCTAGGCGGTAGGAGGGAGAGACCTTGTAAAGTCATACATGATATACATGATATACAGACCCACCGGACTACATAGGAATCTACTACCACCGCTACAACTGTAGTCTGTTAGTAGGGTGGTAGTCTGTCATCTATCCCTCACTTATTTAGGATAGTTGTTGGAAGCAAGTCTATTAAGACCACTGTGGAAAGGTAGAGAGCAATGTTAGGGAGCAATGGCAGTAGAAATTGGGTAGAGAGAGAGTTTATAGATGGAAGGAAAAGACTGTGTTTTAAAGTTGTGCTTCAGACATGGTTTATCTGCCTGACAGACATTCACAAAAAGTCAAGCTCTGTCATGACCGTCTATCTGTCCTCTGGCTGCCTGACTGACTGACAGTCATTGTAGCTAAGCAACCGACAGAAAGTTCTTTGCGATGCCGAGTACTCAGATAAAGCCAGCCAGCGTCGTTCTGCTGTCACTCACAACTCTCTAGACTAGAACGCCTCAGAGGCTTCCCTGTGCCCATGACTGCCTCACAGTCTAGTGTCGCTTCGGAACTGTTACAAAGGTCAATAGGTCGAAGGTCAAGAGTAAAAGGTCAGATTCACCCCGACTTATCACCTCAGAGTGCTCAGAGGGAAATCATACGAGGACATCGACTGACATTTCAGAGGGTTCTGCTTGACAGTGTGAAAAGCAGAAAAAACGATCGCTCTCATCCACTCACTCTCAACCCCCCCCATGATAAACAGAAAAGTGCTCGCGGGGCTCACTAAGACATAGCTGATGTTAGAAAATGTCCTCAGAAGTAGAAATAGGGTCATTATTTATACTAACATAACTACGCTATCAGGAAGCCGTTCGGGCATGAAGGTGATAGTCTACGTTTCATTAGTAAACAACAAATAAGCAGCCGGTGAGGCGCTAATCCACATAAAATCTGATGAATTCAATCGATTTACATTTTACAAGGCTACCGATTCTGTGTTTAATGCCTGCTGCCAATGTGTGTGTGTGTGTGTGTGTACTCTCTGCAAGGTTGCCATAACGATGAATATAGCTAAGGTCACTATGAACTATATCTGATCTGGCCAATCCTATTTTATACAACATGCTTCTCTGTGCCAGGCACTTCAGGGCTTTTATATACTACAAACACATAGAGGTCATTGTTTGACTAAGTGGCTGGATAACTAGTCTAAATGACAGGGCTGCTGAATGACTGCGAATGTTACGTGAACATTAGGTAAAAGTTGTAGCCGACAACCCTGAAACAATGTACCTCAGTTAATGGTCGGACTGACTGACCATTATGTTGTCCATTGACTGGATAATGAATGGTTGAACACAATCAATACAGGAGCCGGTGATAGAAATGGATGTGCTGAAAGATCTGCTAAAGGTAATGTGAACGTTACCTCAACGTTGCGCAACCCACAACATGACATGTTACCTCAGCAAATGTCCTCAATTGACGATGAACTCTCCTCCACTTCTAAATGGGATGAGTTTGCGATATTTTTCAGAGATAAGATAAACAACAGTAGGCTGGGTATCAGTCAAGCAAGGCCAGGTGAGAAGTTTGATGATATGTGACCTAGCCAACCAGGCAAAGGCACTATGGATTTATTTTCCCTGGTTGACAGAGACATGCTCAAGAAAGTGATATCACAACTTAAGTCTTCTACCTGCCTTCTCGATGCTATCCCACCACTTTCTTCAAAACAGTTTTTAATTGCATACCTGAAGAAGTGTAAGCTATTGTTAATCACTCCCTGTTCAGGCACTCTCCCCACTGCAATAAAAAAAAGCTATTATGAAACCCCTTCTGAAGAAAAGTCATCTAGATTCTTCAGCTCTTAGCAATTTTCAGCCAATCTCCAACATTCCATTCTTAAGCAAAATTCTGGAGAAATTGGTTTTGAAACAGCTAAATTATTTTTTTAAGTGCCAACTGTATATTTGAAAAACCACACAGCACAGAGACAGCCTGAGTTAAAGTGGTAAATGATCTTAGAGCCAACACAGATGCCAAACATCTCCCTGTCCTTGTACTCTTAGATTTAAAGTGCTGCATTTGACACTGTTGACCATGATGTCCTTCTGGACAGACTGGAGAGGTTGGTTGGCCTCCCCAGTTCTAAAATTGGTTTAGGACCTATTTAACCTGTCGAGAGTTTTCGTCATCATACATATCACATGGTGGCATTTCACATGGTTTGATTTTGGGTACGGTACTGATCAGTTTATATATGTTACCCCTTGGCAGAAAGCACAGCATTGATATCACTGCCACGCAGACGATACACAACTTTGCAATTTCTGTGTCACCAGAGAATTTTAGCTCCACGGATAGATTAGACTGTATTAGTGATTTAAATACTTTGATGGCTCACAACTTCCCTCCAGCTAAATCAAGACATTGGACTTATTGTTTGGACTACTGTGTAGCTCTCCTGTCTGTGTCACACCCTGATCTGTTTCACCTGTCCTTGTGATTGTCTCCACCCCTTCCAGTTGTTGCTTATTTCCCCAGTGTATTTATCCCCGTGTTTCCTGTCTCTCTGTGCCAGTTCGTGTTTCCAAGTCAACCAGCGGGTTTGCCGTTCTCCTTTTCTAGTCCTCCCAGTTTTGACCCTGACTTGTTTCTGGACTTTGTTCCCCCTGTGAACCACATTGTGTTGCATTCCATGTCTGAAATGTGCTGTAGAAATAAAGCTTGATTTGGGCAGCGTCTACTGAAAGAGTGTAAATATTATGTGACTGTTATAAGAAAATTGCATAAATGTTACAACTCCAACCCAAAAACAGTGTGTCAGTTACCTCAGCGAACTGTAGCCTGGTGAAGCTACTGTATATAAGGTGTCTACTTCTAAAAGATGTCTGTCACGCCCAGATCTGTTTCACCTGTCTTTGTGCTTGTCTCCGCCCTCACTCCAGGTGTCGCCCATCTTCCCCATTATCCCCTGTGTATTTATACCTGTGTCCTGTTTGTCTGTTGCCAGTTCGTCTTGTCTTACCAGCGTGCTTTCCGTCTTCCTGTTTCTCAAGTTCTGTTTCCTAGTTTTTCCCGGCTCTGACCATATTCTGCCTGCCATCCTGTACCTGCCTGACTCTGACCTGATTACAAACCTCTGCCTGTCCTGACCCCGAGCCTGCCTGCCTGTACCTGCCTGACTCTGACTCTGATCACAAACCTCTGCCTGCTGACCCAGAGCCTGCCTGCTGTCCTGACCTGCCTGACTCTGATCACAAACCTCTGCCTGTCCTGACCCCGAGCCTGCCTGCTGTCCTGTACCTGCCTGACTCTGACCTGATTACAAACCTCTGCCTGTCCTGACCCTGAGCCTGCCTGCTGTCCTGTACCTGCCTGACTCTGACCTGATTACAAACCTCTGCCTGTCCTGACCCCGAGCCTGCCTGCTGTCCTGTACCTGCCTGACTCTGACCTGATTACAAACCTCTGCCTGTCCTGACCCCGAGCCTGCCTGCTGTCCTGTACCTGCCTGACTCTGACTCTGATCACAAACCTCTGCCTGTCCTGACCCAGAGCCTGCCTGCTGTCCTGTACCTGCCTGACTCTGATCACAAACCTCTGCCTGTCCTGACCCAGAGCCTGCCTGCTGTCCTGTACCTGCCTGACTCTGACCTGATTACAAACCTCTGCCTGTCCTGACCCCGAGCCTGCCTGCTGTCCTGTACCTGCCTGACTCTGACCTGATTACAAACCTCTGCCTGTCCTGACCCCGAGCCTGCCTGCTGTCCTGTACCTGCCTGACTCTGATCACAAACCTCTGCCTGTCCTGACCCAGAGCCTGCCTGCTGTCCTGTACCTGCCTGACTCTGATCACAAACCTCTGCCTGTCCTGACCCAGAGCCAAACCTCTGCCTGCCCTGACCCTGACCTGATTACAAACCTCTGCTGCCCTGACCCAGAGCCTGCCTGCTGTCCTGTACCTGCCTGACACTGACCTGATTACAAACCTCTGCCTGTCCTGACCCCGAGCCTGCCTGCTGTCCTGTACCTGCCTGACTCTGACCTGATTACAAACCTCTGCCTGTCCTGACCCAGAGCCTGCCTGCTGTCCTGTACCTGCCTGACACTGACCTGATTACAAACCTCTGAGCCTGCCTGCTGTCCTGTACCTGCCTGACTCTGACCTGCTTACAAACCTCTGCCTGTCCTGACCCGAGGCTGTCCTGTACCTGCCTGACCTGACCCCGAGGCTGTCCTGTACCTGCCTGACTCCTGATACCTGCCCTGACCCCGAGGCTGTCCTGTACCTGCCTGATTGATCCCGAACCTCTGCCTGCCCTGACCCCGAGGCTGTCCTGTACCTGCTGACTCTGATACCTCTGCCTGCCCTGACCCCGAGGCTGTCCTGAACCTGATTATCCCGAACCTCTGCCTGCCCTGACCCCGAGCCTGCCTGCTGTCCTGTACCTGCCTGACTCTGACCTGATTACAAACCTCTGCCTGCCCCTGACCCCGAGCCTGCCTGCTGTCCTGTACCTGCCTGACTCTGACCTGATTACGAACCTCTGCCTGCCCCTGACCCCGAGGCTGCCTGCTGTCCTGTACCTGCCTGACTCTGATCACAAACCTCTGCCTGCCCTGACCCCGAGGCTGTCCTGTACCTGCCTGACTCTGATCCCGAACCTCTGCCTGCCCTGACCCCAAGGCTGTCCTGTACCTGCCTGACTCTGATCCCGAACCTCTGCCTGCCCTGACCCGAAGGCTGTCCTGTACCTGCCTGACTCTGATCCCGAACCTCTGCCTGCCCTGACCCCGAGGCTGTCCTGTACCTGCCTGACACTGACCTGATTACGAATCTCTGCCTGCCCTGACCCGAGGCTGCCTGCTGTCCTGTACCTGCCTGCTGTCCTGTACCTGCCTGACTCTGATCACGAACCTCTGCTTGTCCTCAACCTGCTCTTTGCCTGCCCCGCGTTTCTAATAAATCATCTGAGAACTGTACTATGTGCCTCCTGTGTCTGCATCTGGGTCATACCCTGAGTCGTGATATCACCGCGTTACTGTTCTGGGAATGTTATGTGAACATTACCTAAACGTTATACAACCAAAAAAGAAGGATCGTTACCTCAGCCCGAACTGCAGCCTGGTGAAGGTGCTGGGAGGGAAGCCACCTTGTAGGTCTTCCTGGGCATCACCCAGGTCTCCAGGGTCTCCAGCTTGCTGGTTGCCAGGTTAGTGGCGTGGTGCTGGACCAGGTAGCCTTGGAACTGGTCCGACTGGAAGTAGAGATGCACTGACACCGGGTGGCCCATGGGGAAATACCTGGCAAACCAAGAGGAAACACACTTTTAACCAACCTTTCTCAACAGACCTTTATCAGTAGCCTGAGTGCAGGTCTGATTGGGCTATGATGCCAACTGTCACTCATTTTGACCGAGACAGCAATGGAGTTGACAACAACACAAACAAATCTGGGACCAGGCTACTTTATCAGGGTTTTACCTGGCAACACCAGTGGTAACCCAACAGACAGACCCATTGAGATTCCCATTAGTGAACTTGATATGGTACCAGTGCTGTTTAAAGGGCAATGGTGTAAGATGAGAGTATCTAGATTCATTTATTGAACAACTACTGGAGACTGCTTACAAATGCTAATGTTTGTAGATGCTAAAGTTCACTAGCGGGGCCTTGCTAATGTCTCAGACGCTAAAGTAAAGGTTAAGGGGATGTGCTGTGCTTTCTGTGATTGTGTGAAGGGAAGAGGCATTAATTCAATGACCTATAAAACATCTGTTGCTGTGGAGACAATTATTAAGGCTAGGAATGGACAGACTGACTAAGACCAGACTGCAGTTGTAGCCTGCCCCGGGCCAGACCAATAAAGTAATTGGGTATATTGTCAGTAATATATTAAGTTAGTCACAGCCCGATGCCTCTGACGATAACCATGACACACCAATTCGTAACACACATATTGTCTCATACAGCGGTTCCCAACATTTGCCATTCCGGGGACGACCAAATCAATAACTACAACAACAACATTTATTTGTATTTTTAATTACAAATACTAAATAATGTGCGGAGCAGGTAGTCCTCGGACCACAGGTTGAAAACTGCTGGTCTAAAACAAAGTCAGCAGAGGTCAAAACACACACACCCTCCACACACATACACTAACAAAGTTGAACTGGTCTGGGACACCATTAAGAAGTCAGCTTGATGTTACAATCAGCTTGCCATTCCAGGCTAGTCCTGACAGCAATATTGTTCTGGGGGCTGTGTGTGTGTGTGTGTGTGTGTGTGTGTGTGTGTGTGTGTGTGTGTGTGTGTGTGTGTGTGTGTGTGTGTGTGTGTGTGTGTGTGTGTGTGTGTGTGTGTGTGTGTGTGTGTGTGTGTGTGTGTGTGTGTGGAGTGAGTGTTTTTCTGATTCTGTACATGTGGCAGAAGGCTGGCACTGAGAGCAGAGCAGAGACTACTGGGAAAATAAACAGGGTGTGTTTGTGTTTCTCTCTCTCTCTCTCATGTGTATGTGCCCACCAGCCTTCTCATCAGTATTCCAGTAGTAGAACCAGGAGTCAGTCTGCCTGACAGCGCTGTGTGTGTGTGCCCGTCCCAGCCCGACAGCACTAGCTACCCTGACAAGCAGAACAGCAAATATTTACACCAGCTCACGGAGAGCACTCCACACCCTTCTCTCTCTATCCCTCTCTCCACCTCCCTCCCTCGTTCCCACTATATAGGGAATAGGGTGCCGTTTGGGACACAGACAGAGATTGACAGAGATGTGTACAATGGCCCCTAGCAGTAATAATAAAGGTTTCCCCACTCTCTGAGACTGACTCAGTTACTCAGTTATTTATTACAGACCTATAGGGTGGGACTGAAGTACTCACAATTTGAAATATACATTGACTCTTGGGGATGCCTGACGTTGACATCTTTGACAGTTGTGTGTGTGTGTGTGTGTGTGTGTGCTAGAGAGAGAGAGAGAAAGAGAGGTAGAGAGAGAGAGAGGCAAAAGGAGCTAGAGAAAGAGAGAGAGATAAAAAGAGAGGTAGAGGTAGAGAGAAAGGGGGCAGAGGGAGAAAGAGAGCGAGAGAGAGAAGGGAGTGAGAGAGAGAAGAGAGAGAGGTTGAGAGAGCGAGAAAGAGAGTAGGTGAAAGAGAGAGCATAGAGTGAATGGAGAGAGATGGGGGGAGAGAGAGGTAGAGACAGGGAGATTGAGAGATAGCGAGAGAGAGAGGAGAGATAGCAAGTGAGAGAGAGAGAGCGACAGCGAGAGAGTGAGAGAGAGAGAGAGAGAGAGAGAGAGAGAGAGAGAGAGAGAGAGAGAGAGAAGGGAGTGAGAGAGAGGAGAGAGAGAAGGGAGTGAGAGAGAGGAGAGAGTGAGAGGTTGAGAGAGCAAGAAAGAGAGTAGGTGAAAGAGAGAGCATAGAGTGAATGGGGAGAGATGGGGGAGAGAGAGAGAGGTAGAGACAGAGAGAGAGAGAGAGAGAGAGAGAGAGAGAGAGAGAGAGAGAGAGAGAGAGAGAGAGACTGCAGATACATGGAGCCTCCATTCAGCCCTTCCCCACTGGAGTCACAGCAGGCTGTGAAAAGACAGAAATCCCCCTCTCCTCTCCTCCTCTCCATCCCCCATGGCAGCCCCACCCTGCTGTCTCATACAAACACTGTAAGCTCTACAAACATAGCCTCTCATGGCCCCAAAATTTGCCCAGTGTGTGTGTGCATGCGGCGTGTGTGACAGTTGGGTGTGGATATGTTAGTGTGAAAGACTGAAAATGGCTTGTTTCCTCGCAGCAAATGCTTTTCTCACATGCTCATGATCCCACAATTAGAGATTTGCAGACTGACACGTATACTCACAGATGCCCTCACACACAGAACCTCGTTTCCCTTCCTTCCCAATTTACAGGCAGAGACATGAGTAGAAACAGCTGTAGTTACACGATAGACATAGTGTGTGTGTGTGCAGCTAGATGGAAACATGCTTCCTCTCATCTTGACCCTGTGCCCAGAGACCCCTGCAGCTACCCACGATGCAGAACTACCTGCCTGCCTGCTATCCAGCCTGCTTATGTGGAACTATACTGGATCTAAAACAGACTGATAATACAAGCTGCCAGCAGCAGAAACATGGGCGTATAGTACATCTCATGTTGGTTGGAACACGGACAATTCCACCAGAATGGTGTCGCATCCCTCCAACAGACTTCCAGACACTGATGCAATCTATTCCAAGGTGCATTGGATCTGTTCTGGCACTGACTACTAAAGTACTTTATGTTGGTGTTTCCTTTATTTTGGCAGTTACCTGTGCATTGGCCCTGAGACTCAGCTAACGCAGGTTTCATATTCTAGCTACCGCAGGTGCTGCTGGTCCCAGACGTGTTGCAACTGTGGTATTACAATACAGTAACAGTTAACTAAGACATCTGGCTTCCTGTTTTAGCATCCATCGATGACAGGGATCCCAAATGTGTCATTATCAACGGCCATTTCACCCGTGGAAGTAACTGTATGGAGACAAAAGACATAAAAGAACCAGCTGACACGTCTCCTGATCCAGGAAGCTGGATGCTGTGGATCGCAAATGTATCGTAACACCGGTGTAAATCTACATTGGTAAATGTGTCAACAGTAGGCCTCGTTACTGAACTAACAGTCCCAGCATATACAGCTGCTATGGATCCCACATCTTATCACACCAATCGTAATTCTAGTGACACAGAAATGGTACGGGTCATGGAGCAGCACCTCCACGACCTATATACAGTACACCTTCCGTATTTCATCTAACGGGTGGCATCCATAAGTCTAAATATTCCTGTTACGTTGTGCAACCTTCAATGTTATGTCATAATTACGTAAACTTCTGGCAAATTAGGCGGCCCAAACTGTTGCATATACACTGACTCTGCGTGCAATGAACGCAAGAGAAGTGACACAATTTCACCTGGTTAATATTGCCTGCTAACCTGGATTTCTTTGAGCTAAATATGCAGGTTAAAAAAACATGTACTTCTGTGTATTGATTTTAAGAAAGGCGTTGATGTTTATGGTTAGGTACACGTTGGAGCAACGACAGTCTTTTTTCACGAATACGCACCGCAGCGATTATATGCAACGCAGGACACGCTAGATAAACTAGTAATATCATCAACCATGTGTAGTTAACTATTGATTATGATTGATTGATTGTTTTTTAAAAGATAAGTTTAATGCTAGCTAGCAACTTACCCTGGCTTACTGCATTCGCGTAACAGGCAGGCTTCTCGTGGAGTGCAATGTAATCAGGTGGTTAGAGCGTTGGACTAGTTAACTGTAAGGTTGCAAGATTGAATCCCTGAGCTGACAAGGTACAAATCTGTCGTTCTGCCCCTGAACGAGGCAGTTATCCCACTGTTCCTAGGCCGTCATTGAAAATAAGAATGTGTTCTTAACTGACTTGCCTGGTTAAATAAAGGTAAAATAAATAAAAAACGGACAAATCAGCGCCCAAAAATACCGATTTCCGATTGTTATGAAAACTTGAAATCGGCCATTCCGATTAATCGGTCGACCTCTATGCTATACGGATAGTGTTGACATGTGATGACTTCTGACACCAGATATGTATTTTATTGGATGAGGAAGGATACAAAGGTTTCTGACTGAGTGTTGAATTTCACTCAAACAATGAGATGTGTCACAGTCAAGATGCTGTGAATGACGGCTGCGGTGTGTGTGTGTGTGTGTGCATTCATGTTCTGTGCGTGTATACTACTATTTTTGTGTACATGTGTCTGTGTGTGTGTGTGTGTGCATTCATGTTCTGTGCGTGTATACTACTATTTTTGTGTACATGTGTCTGTGTGTGTGTGTGTGTGCATTCATGTTCTGTGCGTGTATACTACTATTTTTGTGTACATGTGTCTGTGTGTGTGTGTGTGTGCATTCATGTTCTGTGCGTGTATACTACTATTTTTGTGTACGTGTGTCTGTGTGTGTGTGTGTGTGTGCATTCATGTTCTGTGCGTGTATACTACTATTTTTGTGTACATGTGTCTGTGTGTGTGTGTGTGTGCATTCATGTTCTGTGCGTGTATACTACTATTTTTGTGTACATGTGTCTGTGTGTGTGTGTGTGCATTCATGTTCTGTGCGTGTATACTACTATTTTTGTGTACATGTGTCTGTGTGTGTGTGTGTGTGCATTCATGTTCTGTGCGTGTATACTACTATTTTTGTGTACGTGTGTCTGTGTGTGTGTGTGTGCATTCATGTTCTGTGCGTGTATACTACTATTGTTGTGTACGTGTGTCTGTGTGTGTGTGTGTGTGTGTGTGTGTGTGTGTGTGTGTGTGTGTGTGTCAGTGCGTGTGTGTGTGTGTGTGTCAGTGCGTGTGCATGTTAGCATGTTATATGCATGCCTGTATGTGGTGGAAAAAGTACCCAATCGTCATACTTGAGGAGAAGTAAAGATACCGTAATACAAAATGACTCAAGTAAAAGTGAAAGACTAAAAGTAAAATACTACTTGAGTAAAAGTGTAAAAGTATTTGGTTTTAAATATACTTAAGTATCAAAAGTAAATGAATTGCTAAAATGTACTTAAGTATCAAAATTAAAAGTATAAATCATTTCAAATTCCTTATGTTAGCAAAGCAGCTGGCCACATTTTCTAGTTTCTAAAAATGTACTTAAGGATAGCCAGGGGCACACTCCAATTCAGACATCGAAGCATGTGTTTAGTGAGTCTGCAAGATCAGAGTCAGTAGGGACGACCAGAGATGTTCTCTTGATAAGTGCGTGAATTAGACAATTTTTCCTGTCCTGCTAAGCATTTATCATGTAACGAGTACTGTTGGGTGTCAGGGAAAATGTATGGAGTAAAAAGTAGATCCTTTTCTTTAGGAATGTAGTGAAGTAAAAGTAAAAGTAGTCAAAAATATGAATAGTAAAGTAAAGTACAGATCCCCAAAAGAACTACTGAAGTATTTTTACTGTGTGTACATGTGTTCAGTGTGTGACCTGGACTGGACTGCTTACTAACCTGCAGCTGTCATCCTTAGGATCTCCTTGCAGCGATGCTGCCGCCCTGGCCAGGCCCAGACGAGCAAACGCATGGTAGAGTGTGAGCTGTGTGTCGCTCAGGGTCGCGACCCCATCCGCCTCGTCAAACACACTCTCCCAGTAGGCCTGGAGGCCAGGGGTCCCCTGGGGCATGGGTCCAAACAGGTAGCCATCCAGTTGGTTCACTATCTCCTGGTTAACACTGGCTTCAAACTTCCTGGCGAAGAACGTAGGACGGGACGTTTGCTGTGAGGAAATGGAGGGAGAAGGAGAGAAGGGGAGAGAGAAACATAGAGAAGATTATAGAAATGGTGGCTTGCTGGGAACGACTGCAGAATGGGAGATGGAGTGGAAGTGAGTGGGAGGTTGTGTGTGTGTGTGTGTGTGTGTGTGTGTGTGTGTGTGTGTGTGTGCGTGCGTGCGTGCGTGCGTGCGTGCGTGCGTGAGTGCGTGCGTGCGTGCGTGAGTGAGTGAGTGAGTGAGTGAGTGAGATAGATAAGAAAAAGAGTGTGTACATGTGTGTGTGTGTGTGGTGAGTGAGTGAGTGAGTGAGTGAGTGAGTGAGTGAGTGAGTGAGTGAGTGAGATAGAGAGAGAGAGAGAAAAAAGAGTGTGTACATGTGTGTGTGCGTGGAGCAGCTTTGATTTAATATTCTCTCCCACATACAGAAGACAACGAGCAGATACACTGCCACGTCATATCACCCTGGTAAACTCTCAGTACCCACGTCTTGTCTTCCATCTCTCTCGCACGCACAACAAAGTTCAGGGTTGCGTCTTTCCCCCTGTCAGCTACCAGAGCTGGCTGCTTCTTTCAAACACAAGACAAAACCACAGAAGAAGAACAATTCCTGTTCCCTTTGTACTTCCTGAAACACCAGGGAATCCACAGGAGAAAAATAATCCTCCCTGGCTTCTTACCTTTATCTCTCTCTCTATCCCCCGCTTGCCGATCTCCATGACAACAGACATGAAACACTCAGGAGTCAGTCTGAATTCTCTCCAAAACAACTCTATCTGTGACACTAGGGCCTTGTTGTTAAGGAGCGTTTTGGGATGAACCTTTTAGATGCATCACATCGTTGTTCCTCGCTAAAGAAAGTGTGTTTTGAGAGAGAGAATGTGTGTGTGTGTTTGTGAGAGAGAGAGAGAGAGAGAGAGAGAGAGAGAGAGAGAGAGAGAGAGAGAGAGAGAGAGAGAGAGAGAGAGAGAGAGAGAGAGAGAGAGAATGTGTGTGTGTGTGTGTGTGTGTGTTTGTGAGAGAGAGAGAGAGAGAGAGAGAGAGAGAGAGAGAGAGAGAGAGAGAGAGAGAGTGTGTGCGTGCGAGGGAGGGAGTGTCAGAGCGTGTGGGTTAGTGTGCCTGTAGGTTTGTGTGGGTGCGAGGGAGTGTCAGAGCGTGTGGGTTAGTGTGCCTGTAGGTTTGTGTGGGTGCGAGGGAGTGTCAGAGCGTGTGGGTTAGTGTGCCTGTAGGTTTGTGAGGGAGTGTCAGAGCGTGTGGGTTAGTGTGCCTGTAGGTTTGTGAGGGAGTGTCAGAGCGTGTGGGTTAGTGTGCCTGTAGGTTTGTGAGGGAGTGTCAGAGCGTGTGGGTTAGTGTGCCTGTAGGTTTGTGTGGGAGTGTCAGAGCGTGTGGGTTAGTGTGCCTGTAGGTTTGTGTGGGAGTGTCAGAGCGTGTGGGTTAGTGTGCCTGTAGGTTTGTGAGGGAGTGTCAGAGCGTGTGGGTTAGTGTGCCTGTAGGTTTGTGTGGGAGTGTCAGAGCGTGTGGGTTAGTGTGCCTGTAGGTTTGTGAGGGAGTGTCAGAGCGTGTGGGTTAGTGTGCCTGTAGGTTTGTGTGGGTGATCGGATGCATCACTTTTCTCGCTAGAAAAACAAGGAGTGTCACGTCCACACTTTAAGAGGCATTCCGCTACTTTGCTTATGGCCCACTGAAATGGCTTTGAATGGCTGTGGGAGGCACTTACTGAAATGGCTTTGAATGGCTGTGGGAGGCACTTACTGAAATGGCTTTGAATGGCTGTGGGAGGCACTTACTGAAATGGCTTTGAATGGCTGTGGGAGGCACTTACTGAAATGGCTTTGAATGGCTGTGGGAGGCACTTACTGAAATGGAAAGGGACTGGAGACGGGACTATAAAAGACAACTGGAAGGAGGTGGGAGAAAAATGAATGAAGGCTCATAAGTGCTGATGTCAACAATGGCTAATTGGCGTATGTAAATGAGTTTCCTCTAGAAGATGGTGTGTGCAGTGTTTTCCACTAGCGCCGCCTGTCGGCTATACAGCCAATTACAGTCATTTTCAGCCAGGTACTTTTCCCAATTAAATGACTTTTCAATTCGCTAGTCAGACATTTACATACATCATTACATTTAAGTCATTTAGCAGACGCTCTTATCCAGAGCGACTTACAAATTGGTGCATACACCTTATGACAACCAGTGGAACAGCCACTTGCATCTAAATCTTGTTGGGGGTGAGAAGGGGGGGGTGAGAAGGATTACTTACCCTTACTTACCCTATCCTAGGTATTCCTTGAAGAGGTGGGGTTTCAGGTGTCTCCGGAAGGTGGTGATTGACTCCGCTGTCCTGGCGTCGTGAGGGAGTTTGTTCCACCATTGGGGGCCAGAGCAGCGAACAGTTTTGACTGGGCTGAGCGGGAACTGTACTTCCTCAGTGGTAGGGAGGCGAGCAGGCCAGAGGTGGATGAACGCAGTGCCCTTGTTTGGGTGTAGGGCCTGATCAGAGCCTGGAGGTACTGAGGTGCCGTTCCCCTCACAGCTCCGTAGGCGAGCACCATGGTCTTGTAGCGGATGCGAGCTTCAACTGGAAGCCAGTGGAGAGAGCGGAGGAGCGGGGTGACGTGAGAGAACTTGGGAAGGTTGAACACCAGACGGGCTGCGGCGTTCTGGATGAGTTGTAGGGGTTTAATGGCACAGGCAGGGAGCCCAGCCAACAGCGAGTTGCAGTAATCAAGACGGGAGATGACAAGTGCCTGGATTAGGACCTGCGCCGCTTCCTGTGTGAGGCAGGGTCGTACTCTGCGGATGTTGTAGAGCATGAACCTACAGGAACGGGACACCGCCTTGATGTTAGTTGAGAACGTCAGGGTGTTGTCCAGGATCACGCCAAGGTTCTTAGCGCTCTGGGAGGAGGACACAATGGAGTTGTCAACCGTGATGGCGAGATCATGGAACGGGCAGTCCTTTCCCCGGGAGGAAGAGGAGCTCCGTCTTGCTGAGGTTCAGCTTGAGGTGGTGATCCGTCATCCACACTGATATGTCTGCCAGACATGCAGAGATGCGATTCGCCACCTGGTCATCAGAAGGGGGAAAGGAGAAGATTAATTGTGTGTCGTCTGCATAGCAATGATAGGAGAGACCATGTGAGGTTATGACAGAGCCAAGTGACTTGGTGTATAGCGAGAATAAGAGAGGGCCTAGAACAGAGCCCTGGGGGACACCAGTGGTGAGAGCGCGTGGTGAGGAGACAGATTCTCGCCACGCCACCTGGTAGGAGCGACCTGTCAGGTAGGACGCAATCCAAGCGTGGGCCGCGCCGGAGATGCCCAACTCGGAGAGGGTGGAGAGGAGGATCTGATGGTTCACAGTATCGAAGGCAGCCGATAGGTCTAGAAGGATGAGAGCAGAGGAGAGAGAGTTAGCTTTAGCGGTGCGGAGCGCCTCCGTGATACAGAGAAGAGCAGTCTCCAGTTGAATGACTAGTCTTGAAACCTGACTGATTTGGATCAAGAAGGTCATTCTGAGAGAGATAGCGGTAGAGCTGGCCAAGGACGGCACGCTCAAGAGTTTTGGAGAGAAAAGAGAGAAGGGATACTGGTCTGTAGTTGTTGACATCGGAGGGATCGAGTGTAGGTTTTTTCAGAAGGGGTGCAACTCTCGCTCTCTTGAAGACGGGAGGGACGTAGCCAGCGGTCAGGGATGAGTTGATGAGCGAGGTGAGGTAAGGGAGAAGGTCTCCGGAAATGGTCTGGAAAAGAGAGGAGGGGATAGGGTCAAGCGGGCAGGTTGTTGGGCGGCCGGCCGTCACAAGACGCGAGATTTCATCTGGAGAGAGAGGGGAGAAAGAGGTCAGAGCATAGGGTAGGGCAGTGTGGGCAGAACCAGCAGTGTCGTTTGACTTAGCAAACGAGGATCGGATGTCATCGACCTTCTTTTCAAAATGGTTGACGAAGTCATCTGCAGAGAGGGAGGAGGGAGGGGGAGGATTCAGGAGGGAGGAGAAGGTGGCAAAGAGCTTCCTAGGGTTAGAGGCAGATGCTTGGAATTTAGAGTGGTAGAAAGTGGCTTTAGCAGCAGAGACAGAGGAGGAAAATGTAGAGAGGAGGGAGTGAAAGGATGCCAGGTCCGCAGGGAGGCGAGTTTTCCTCCATTTCCGCTCGGCCTGCCGATCCCTCTCCCGCTAGAATGAACGATACGCATCCTCTAGCCATCTACTGATAGGACAGGCGCCTGTCAGTCACCAAGTGAGCGATGACAGGGATACCCCGCTGGTTTGACAGTCTGCTGTCTGCCCCGCCTCTCGGGTACTTGGGTGTGTGTTGTGTGTCCTGTGGTTGCAGTCAAATGTCTTTACACTACAGGTTGGTGGCGCCTTAATTGGATAGAATGGTCTCGTGGTACGTACAGGAACAATAGGTAGGTTAGTAGAGAGAGAGTCTCACACTGGTCCATAATATGATAAAAGAAAACGGATTGAAAAGCTATTGATACTTATATGTTATTTTTGATATGGTCTTTTCACAATGATTAGATGTACAGTAGTTCTATTGATTGAATCAAAGTGTTGACAATGGAGTCGTCAACTGCTGCTTCCTGTGTAGCGAAGCCCATGTTTAACACCTGCTTCCTTCTTCAATAACACCTGTACTACAGACAGCTGAGAAAATGCCTCTTAAAAGTGCCTCTTAAAACGAAGCTGGTAGCCTGTGGAAGTCAGCAGACTCTTGCAGGATTCTTTAAAGGCGCAGTGAAGGCAAAATTATTCTATGTTATTTATATCAGTGTTATTTCCTGACAGTTGCTGGTTGAAAATACAATCTAGCATTAGAATGTACCAGAGTCCACCTAAAATAGAGCTTGTTCGGCAAAAGAAACATCATCTTAACTCCCCTCCCCCACCAGCCCTGGGGAGTGTGTCTGGGTACTTTGTCTATTTGGCTGGCTACTCCATGTGCTTGTGGAAAACACGGTGTAAGTGGGGTGTTAGGTTGATGGATGGATGAAGGGTGGAGGATATGATTAATAGTATTCTCTCTCTCCGTTTGTCTCTGTCTATGTCTTCCTTTATCTCTCTCTACGTCTGCCTCTCTGCCCCTCCGTGTCCCTCTCTCAGTCCCTCCATCCCTCTCTCTATCCCTCTCTCTCCATCCCTCTCTCTTTTGTCTTGTCTCTCTCCATCCTTCTACATCTCTCTCACACACACACTCTTCATCTTTATCCCTCTCTCCCCATCCCCTGCTTCACGCTGATGCGGGCAATGGTTGGCAGTAGCTCATGAACATTTTGCCCTGCTCCCTCAATCTCCATCTTTCCTTCCTTCTCCTCTCTTCCTCTCCATCCCTTGCTTCTTGCTGTGGTTGACAGTAGCTCATGAGAACTCTCTCAGCAGCCTCCGCTGCTTGGCAGACACACAGCCAGTCCTTTCAGTTCCATACACCTCAGACAGGGAGGGGAAACTATTTACCCTCATCTCCTCCCGCACTGCGCACCTTGCTGTAAATTCCTAGTGTGAGAGATAATGATGGCCCATAGGGCCCAGACCTGGCAACCCGTTGCTTATCTGGCAACCGGTGGCATTCTCACACCAGGGCAGCAACTGTGGAACTTGGCGGTGGTTCTCACGCCCCCTCACACGATTTATTAACCCAACTTTCACAGGTACAGTTCATCAGGTGAGAGAAATCAGAGGGTGGAAAGATGTCGGTCGAGGTCCAGGGTCTAGTTATGAAAGGTTCTCTCTGTTGTCTGTAACACGGGAGACCTTCTCCACCTCATCTCCTCCGCCCTGTCTTTCTTTCTCTCCTCTTTTCTTTCTCCTTCTCACAGATCTGTCAGTTTCTTCACCGAAGTAACACAACACCCCCACAGACTGATTAAGAGGACTCCTCCACACATCACCATTAGTAGGGACACTAGACACCCACTCCTACACCACAGATAGAACTAGATCTGTGTCCAGTACTAGACACTACACAGTCCTCAGTCAATCATGAGCAGCTTCTAGCCCAAATATAGCCTCTCTGTCAGTCTATGCTAGAGCCTACTGAGGGTGGAAAACCCACACTCGATATGATATTAATTAAGTCCTATTAATACAGTGGACTGAATGGTAGAAGGTAGGAGGTCTGCACTGTGCCCAGTGTGTTCTGTATACTGTAATGAATCACGCACACACACACACACACACACACACACACACACACACACACACACACACACACACACACACACACACACACACACACACACACACACACACACACACACACACACACACACACACACACACACACACACACACACGGTTCCTAGGCATTTTATACTGTAATAATACTGTCAGTGTGCTCCAGTCTCGCCAGAATTCCAAGGGAGAGCCAGAGAGCCAGAGTCAGGGTTGGCATTAGGGTTGGCAGCCAACAAGGCCAGACAGTAGACTAGGCAGAGGGCAGCAAGCTGGCATAGAGACTAGTTAGGTCAGCACTATGACTTTGAAGGTATTCAAGTGTGTGTGTTTGAGAGAGAGAGAGAGAGAGAGAGAGAGAGAGGGAAGTGTGTGTGTTTGAGAGAGAGAGGAGAGAGAGAGAGAGAGAGAGAGAGAGGGAGAGAGGAAAGTGTGTGTGTTTGAGAGAGAGACAAGTGTGTGTGTTTGAGAGAGAGAGAGAGAGAGAGAGAGAGGAAAGTGTGTGTGTTTGAGAGAGAGAGAGAAAAGTGTGCGCGTGAGAGAGAGAAATATGTGAGAGAGATGTGTGTTTATACTGTATTTTTATGTGTGTGTACATGCACGTACGTGTGTGTGTGTGTGTGTGATACCATGTCTCACCTGGAAGCGGTGAAAGTCGGCAGGTTTAAAGTCGTTGGGGGAGCAGCCGCACCAGTCCACTATGTGTTTGTACTGACACTTACAGCCCAGCTTCCTGTTCCAGTTCGTAATGCGCAGGTTGTTGTCCACCATGCTCTCACAGTGAGCACTGTTCTCCAGCACCGTATGGAAGAACGACTGAGGAGAGAGAGAGAGAGAGAGAGAGAGAGAGAGAGAGAGAGAGAGAGAGAGAGAGAGAGAGAGAGAGAGAGAGAGAGAGAGAGGAGAGAGAGAGAGAGAGAGAGAGAGAGAGAGAGAGAGAGAGAGAGAGAGAGAGAGAGAGAGGAAGAGAGAGAGAGAGAGAGAGAGAGAGAGGAAGAAAAGAGAGAGAGAGAGAGAGAGAGAGAGAGAGAGAGAGAGAGAGAGAGAGAGAGAGAGTGGGTGAAGTGTAGTGTAGGCGGAGGAGAGGAGAATGAAGGATGACGTGGACACCTGGAACACTTAACCACAATCATCTCCTGTTCCTCAAACCATCTCCTCACGCCCTTACGTGGTGAGTGTCCTTAGGACTGCTGTGTCTAGGTGTGTCGAGCAGAAGTATATAGTTGTATGTGCGTGTGTGTGTTTTTGTGTGCATACTGTGGTCTTACCTCGGCGGGCAGCAGTGTGTAGGTATAGAAGCGCTTCATGTTGGTGACCAGGTCGTCTTGGGAGTTTATAACGTACTCCACGAATGGACGATTGAGCAGGAACCAATCAGAACCGCCGTCAACAGAAATGCCTTCTGGGATTTTGCGGTCGCCAAGTCGCCACATGTGGGTGTCGCACTCAAAGAAAAGCCGGTCCAGACCTTGTTTGCGGATAAACCTGGTTGACCAAAAACACATGACCATGGTTAAACCTAGAGCGACCACAAACACACAACCACACAAACATGGTAAAGTTGGATTCTTTTACACAAAACCACTAACTTGATTTGATTTATATAAACTTATGTTACACTCAACTATATACACTTATTTTTGCTTAATCGGTCCTTTATTTAACCAGATGGTCTCTTGAGGAACCTCTTTTTCCAGAGACTGGGAGAAAGCAAGGGCAATTAAAAAACTAAAAAACATATAGAACGTATGGCAACATAGTCCATCTCTCACTGCTGCTGTTTACAGAAATGCATACAAACAAAACATCATGTTTATCAACATTTACAAACAAAGTTCCATATACCCTCGTGGTTAGTATATGTTGTTTGGGAAACATGATTGTATTTTCAATGTTCACCAATTTCCCTTCAGGGTATACACTCAGTATACCCTGCTAGTAGCTTTGAGAGAGCATAGGGAGAGAATAACACCCTCTACACGTGTCCCTCACACACTAACAACGTGTGACTCATGTGAAGCACCAAGTGTTGCAGTAGGTGTCAAGTTCAGGTCAAACAGACTGTTTCCTTGAAGTCCTTGAAGGTCTTAAAGCCAGCTGCTATCCACCACAGAAACACACTTGTAGAACCTGTATACACCACCATCTGATTCCTATAGAAACAGCTACAGTGGGAAGGAAACGTGTGGGAAGAAAAAGTATGGAATTATCTGGATTTCTGCATCATTTGGTCATTAAATTTGATCTGATCTTCATCTAAGTCACAACAATAGACACACACACAGTGTTCTTAAACTAATAACACACCAATTATTGTCTTTTTCTTGTCTATATTGAATACATCATTGAAACTTTCACAGTGTAGGTTGGAAAACGTATGTGAACCCCATAGGCTAATGACTTCCCCAAAAGATAACTGGAGTCAGGAGTCAGCTAACCTGGAGTCCAATCAATGAGACGAGATTGGAGATGTTGCTTAGAGATGCCCTGTAAAAAACACTCACAAAATTTGAGTTTGCTATTCAGAGAAGCATTGCCTGATGTGAACCATGTCTCAAACAAAAGAGATCTCAGAAGACCTACGATTAAGAATTGTTGACTTGCATAAAGCTGGAAAGGGTTACAAAAGTATCTCTAAAAAACGTTTAAAAAACCACGGGAAGACAAATTGTCTATAAATGGAGAAAGTTCTGCACTGTTGCTACTCTCCCTAGGAATGTCCGTCCTGCAAAGATGACTGCAAGAGCACAGTGCAGAATGCTCAATGAGGTTAAGAAGAATCCTAGAGTGTCCACCATAGACTTACAGAAATCTCTGGAACATGCTAACATTAAACAAACACTAAACAAGAATGGTGGTCATGGGAGGCACCACGGAAGAAGCCTCTGCTGTCCAAAATAAACATTGTCTGAAGTTTGCAAAAGAGCACCTAGATGTTCCACAGGCTAAATATTCTGTGGGCAGATGAAACTACAGTTGAGTTGTTTGGAAGGAACACACAACACTATGTGTGGAGGAAAAAAGTCACAGCAGAGCACACCAACATCAAAACCTCATCCCAACTGTAAAGTATGGTGGAGGGAGCATCATGGTTTGGAGCTGCTATGCTGCCTCAGGGCCTGGACAGCTTGCTATCATTGACGGAAAAAATAATTTGCAAGTTTATCAAGACATTTTACAGGAGAATGTTAGGCTATCTGTCCACCAATTGAAGCACAACAGAAGTTGGGTGACGCAACAGGACAACGACCCAAAACACAGAAGTAAATCAACAAGAGAAAGGCTTCAACAGAAGAAAATACGCCTTCTGGAGTGGCCCAGTCAGAGTACTGACCTCAACCCCATTTAAAATGCTGTGGCATGACCTCAAGAGAGCAGTTCACACCAGACAATCCAATAATATTGCTGAACTGAAACAGTTTTGTAAAGAGGAATGGTCAAAAATTCCTCCTGACCGTTGGGCAGGTGTGATCCGCAACTACAGAAAATGTTTGGTTGAGGTTATTGCAAAGGAGGGCCAAGGGTTCACAAACTTTTTCGACCCTGCACTGTGAAAGTTTACACAGTGTGTTCAATAAAGACATGAAAACATATAATTGTTTGTGTGTTATTAGTTTAAGCAGACTGTGTTTGTCTATTGTTGTGACCTAGATGAATTTTAGGACCAATTTATGCAGAAATCCAGGTATTTCCAAAGGATTCACATACTTTTTCTTTACACTGTATATAGGAACAACCTTAATTAATCCACTATCCATCCTATCTCATGCCAGTAGTGGTTTTATTCAGTCAAGCCTGTCTAACTCCTGGCACACACACACACACGCACACGCCATGGCACAGCACGACAGGCAGCCAGATTGTGATTGGTGTCAGTGTGTGTGTGTGTTTGTGTGTGTGTGTGTGTTCCAGTGATTGGCATGTTATTTAGTAGCGTGATAGGGCATGGAGCAGGCCGGGGGCAGGGCTGGCTGGCAGGCAGCACCTCGCAACGGCAACAAGGGAAGGTTAATTAATAAAGCTACAGATGGAGCCTAATTGGATTATGACTCAGTCACCGAGCTGGGGCAAGGAGGGTGTGTGTGTGTGTGTGTAACAGTGGAGGAGGAGGAGGAGGAAGGGGAGGACCTCCTCCTCAGTGAATTTTATTTTTTTAAATTGTAATATAGTGAGATATTAAAAGTGATCCTTTTAATAAATTATTTGGTGACGTGAATATGTTTAGTATAGTTTTATCTTAAAAACAGACTGTTTTGCAATGAAGGTTTACAGGAGCCTCAACAGCACTCTGTAGGGAAGCACCATGGTGTAGCCGGAGGACAGCTACCTTCTGTCCTCCTCTCGGTACATTGACTTCAATACAAAACCTAGGAGGCTCATGGTTCTCACCCCCTTCCATGGACACATTACTTATGACAACTTCCGGAGGACGTCCTCCAACTTAGCTCCAAGCTTTTGCAGTATGAACTGATATGTTGTCCACTCATTTAAAGGACCAGAGAATGAATCTAGTGCTGAAAGCATAAGCTACAGCTAGCTAGCACTGCATAAAATGTGGTAAGTAGTTGACTCAAAGAGAGAAAGACAATATTTGAGCAGTTTTGAACAAATTGATTTCTTCAAAAATGAAGGAGAAGCAAGAGAGAGAGAGCTAGCTATTCATTGTGTTTTTTTCACTTTCACTTTCACATACAGTGGGGGGAACAAGTATTTGATACACTGCCTATTTTGCAGGTTTTCCTACTTACAAAGAATGTCGAGGTCTGTAATCTTTTATCATAGATACACTTCAACTGTGAGAGACGGAATCTAAGACAAAAATCAAAATATTGCATGACATAAGTATTTTATACATCAGAAAAGCAGAACTTAATATTTGGTACAGAAACCTTTGTCATGTTAGCCAGCTGGCTATGGCTATCCAACACTGGAACTTTTCCAAGTCAAGGTAAGTGTTTGGTTTGAATAATTTATTGCCACCGGGGCCGCCGGTGTAACTGCTAAACTGTTTGCTGACTGTACACACAGTAATGCATGATTGTAGCGGGTTTACTAACGCGTTAGTTTTAGTAGCTATGTTGACTAAGTTATGACGTTAGCTAAAATGGTGACAACAATGTAGGCTGTGTTTAAGGGTTATGCTATGAAGGTTTGGCTTGGAAAGGTTTTGTCGCCTGGTCACAACCAGTGTGATGCACTGAAGTCCACAAGCAAAGGGAACAGGTGAGAGGAGGAGAGCGTGTAGGTATGAGAAGGAAGTGACCATGCTGTTTGTATGTGGCTGCTATGAAAGTGAACCGAGTCTGTTGAAAAACGTTACCTGAATTTTTCCAATAGAAAATCTTGTTTTCAACCGTTTGGACTAATGATTACACCCTAGATCAACTAGATGCAGGCAAGAATGTGCAAGGCGGTATTGAATGTGTCACTGTCTGTCGCCTTGATTCCTCAAATTTCTTTCTCGACCTGCCCCTCACTCTCCAAGAGTATTCAAAGCTGTCATCAATGCAAAGGGTGGCTACTTGAAGAATCTCAAATATAAAATATATTTTGATTTGTTTAACACTGTTTTGGTTACTACATGATTCCATATGTGTTATTTCATAGTTTTGATGTCTTCACTATTATTCTACAATGTAGAAAATAGTACAAATAAAGAAAAACCCTGGAATGAGTAAGTGTGTCCACACTTTTGAATGGTACTGTACGTTGTAAACTTTCATTCATAGACTAGTCTGTAGCAACCTCATGATGGGTTGATACAATTCGTGTATCATTTAGTAACCGAAACCTATCAATGTTACATTGAACTGGGTGAATGGAATATAAATGACAGTGATCTAATATGCTGTAATAGATATAAGGTCATGCTCATAAAATGTCATTTTTTCTCCCTCATCTCAAACGGCACCGACCGCCACTGGTGGGAATGAGTGAGAATACGAATAAGTGAATGTGTTTTAATGTGTCTGTATCATGCTAGTGTGTGTGTGTGTGTGTGCACCTGTATGTGGGTGTGTATTTATCAGTGTGTGTGCGTGTGCTTGTTAGATCTCACCTGGCGTTGTCTCTGCCGTGGGACTTGATGAAGTTCATGTCTCTGTACTTGGACAGGAAGGCCACCAGCTGGCTGTTGGTTCTGTTAACGACAACCAGGAAGAGATTATTAGAAACCAACCAATCAGTGGAAATGACAGCCAGGAAGATCATAATTACCAACCAATTAAAGAGAGAGAGGTAGAAACCATATGCCATATGATAGGGCAACAGCACTAGGGCAACACCCTGTCAGCACTTTTCAAGGGTTGTCAAGGATACAAAGGGATAGCTGTTAAAGGGATAGTTCTCTATAAAAACCTAAGTATGCCAGCCATTTTCATGGACTCTCACTCATACAACTTGTCACGCCCTGACCTTAGAGAGCCTTTTTAATTCTCTATTTGGTTCGGTCAGGGTGTGACTTGGGTGGGCAAATCTATGTTTGTATTTCTTTGTTGGCCTAGTATGGTTCCCAATCAGAGGCAGCTGTTTATCATTGTCTCTGATTGTGGATCATAAATAAGCAGCCCTTTCCCACTGTCACGCCCTGGCCTTAGTTATCTTTGTTTTCTTTATTATTTTGGTTAGGCCGGGGTGTGATATGGGTGATTTATGTGTTTTGTCTTGTCTAGGGTTTTTTGTAGATTTATGGGGTTGTGTTCAGTTTAGTTGTCTAGGTAAGTCTATGGTTGCCTGGATTGGTTCTCAATCAGAGGCAGGTGTTTATTGTTGTTTCTGATTGGGAGCCATATTTAGGCAGCCATATTCTTTGGGTATTTTGTGGGTGATTGTTTCCTGTCTTTGTGTTTTATGCACCAGTTAGGACTGTTACGGTTTTCACGTTTATTGTTTTGTAGTTTGTTCAGGTTTGTGTTTTCTGATTAAAGAACCATGAACTATAACCACGCTGCATTTTGGTCCGTGACACCCACCTTAGATTGTGGGATCTTGATTGTGTGTAGTTGCTTTCTGCACTGCATGCAGCTTTACATTCGTATTTTGTTTGTTTTTCGGTGTCATTTAAATAAATAAAAAAATGTACGCCTACCACGCTGCCCTTTGTCCCAATCCATCTTTAAACGGCCGTGACACAACCGCCACTCACTTTTATGCTCAGTTTGATTTTGGGGTGAACTATTGCTTTAACGGAACATTTGATAATGTATTATTTAACTATCCACTGTGATCAGGGCCCAGGGCTTTCCAGGACAGTTGGTCAGGAAAACGACTAACCCTAAGTACAAAGACAGTAAACATAACATCCATTTAACAGTTGGCTCAATAACCAACCCCACAGGCACTATACAATACAGCAGTCCAGTGGAATCAAACCCGTTCTACGCAGCCCAGCCAGGCTAAAAGCTTCTCCTCTGCAGTGCAAGCCATCATTACCACAGTCAAAGTTATTCTCAACAACACAGATGTCTGCAGAGTGTAAAGCAGGGCAGGGGGAAGCTGTCTGGGCCTTTAGATGACAGCTCAGTTTTCCTTTCTAAAAGAGCCTAAACTCTCCTAACAAAGCTGGGCTAGCGCAGGCTGAAGGGATGCATATTAATGCCATTTACTGATGAAGGAGCAATTTCACAGCCCCAAGGCTTTACTTAGCAGATGTAGAGGAACACACACACACACACACACACACACACACACACACACACACACACACACACACACACACACACACACACACACACACACACACACACACACACACACACACACACACACACACACACACTGATGTTGTGTAGGAGAACACACGCACACAAACACAGACAACACACACAGAGCATAGCACAGTGGGGGGAAATCCAGGTCACAGCATAGATTTGCCAGAGCTGTGCCATTGTGCCTGAGTGGTCACACAGTCTGTCCAGTGGGTCTGGCTGGTTTGCTGACTGACTGTCTGCCCCCAGGGTGCAGTCTCTGTCTCTCTGTCACTATCCGTCTGGCTGGATGGCATTCACACACACTGCCACCGTAGCCAGTACCACAGAATTACCAGCCAAGCCCATATCACAGCCTTGCAGCCACCCTTATACCAGAACCATAAAAACACCCTGCTACCCTGTTGGCATATGCCCTAATTGCGCACTCTTAGCAAAACATACTTTACTATACTATACTGTGCATGTACTGTACTATAATGTACTATTCTCTAATATACTGTACTATACTGTATTATACTACACTGTACCTATACTGTACTGTACTATACTGTACTATACTATACGGTACCTATACCGTATAGTATAGTACAGTACAGTTCAGTATAGTACAGTACATAAAATGTGGAATTACTGGTCATGCTCTAGATTTATAAATTACCTATCAAATCGTACACAATGTGTAATGGAGGATGGTTGTATATCTGAGTCCATAGAGGTGTGCTCAGGTGTTCCGCAAGGTTCTATTTTGGGCCCACTGCTGTTCATTTTGTATATCAACAACATTGGGGATCTTATTGAAACAGCGGATGTTCATTTTTATGCAGATGATACTGTTCTTTATTCAAGTGGTAGTAGTTTATCTTTAGCTTTTGAAAATGCATAAAAGGGCATTTAACATCATACAACAGAATCTGTATGATTTAAAGCTTATTCTAAATTCGGGTAAAACAAAATGCATGGTATTTTAAAATGCCAGGCATGTTACAAATCATGTCATTGCTACATTGGCTGGACATACTATAGAGCAAGTTAAAGTGTACAAATATTTGGGTGTGTGGGTTGATGATAAGCTGAGCTTCACTGTGCATGTAGAGAACTTGATATGGAAGCTCAAGCTGAAAATAGGATTTTATTACCGGCATAAGGCTTGTTTTTCTTTTGAGGCCAAGAAGGAGATGGTACGATGTACATTACTGTCGGTTTTAGATTTTAGTGATGTTATATATATGCAGGCCTCAACCACTATCCTGAGAGCACTTGATTCAGTGTATCATGCAGCCCTCAGGTTCATTACCAATCAGAAACGTCTAACACATCATTGGGATCTCTACAGTGCTGTTGGCTGGTCGTCATTGACCCTGCGTAGGCTTAAATACTGGTATACACTGATTTATAAAGGCCATATTGGGTAAAATGCCATTGTATCTCTGTTCTTTTTTAGTCAGGTCAGTAAATAAATATAAATTACGGTCCCATTCTGATTTGCTTCTAACAGTACCAACAATTAGAACAGGTCATGGTAGAAATAGTTTTAGTTACTTAGCACCGTGGTCCTGGAATTCTCTCCTGAACATTTTAAAATGTGATGATCAGGTTTAGTTGGTGGAGTTTAAACACTTGATCGATGTGTATATATCATAGAAGAGTGTAATTGTTTTTAGGCCAGCTGTTTTTAGTCAATATGTTTGTATTTTTAATGTACCGTAATATGTAATTGTTGTACTGTATGTGTGTTTATAGTTGTTTAATGTTGTGTTAGTGTATGTAAGTTGTTTTGTCTGACACGTTGTTTCCCCTGCTGCTATTGGACCAGGTCTCTCTTGGAAAATAGATATTATCTCAATGAGAAAAAACCTGTATAAATAAAGGTAAAATATATATATATATATATATATTTTAAACAATACTGTACTATACAGTAATATACTGTAATGTGCTATACTGTACTACACTGTACTGTACCTATACTGTACTATACTGCACTATACTGTACCTATACTGTACTGCACTATACTGTACTGTACTATACTGTACCTGTACTGTACTATACTGTACTGCACTATACTGTACCTATACTGTACTGCACTATACTGGACCTATACTACACTGTACTGCACTATATTGTACCTATACTGTACTGCACTATACTGTACCTATACTGTACTGCACTATACTGTACTGCACTATACTGTACTGCACTATACTGTACCTATACTGTACTGTACTATACCTATACTGTACTGTACTATACTGTACCTATACTGTGCTGTACCTATACTGTACTGCACTATACTGTACTGTACTATACTTTACCTATACTGTACTGTACTATACTGTACTATACAGTACCTGTACTGTATGGTGCCTATACTGTACTATACAGTAATATATTGTAATGTACTGTACTATACTGTACTATTGTGCTCTTACCACACTTGAATAGTTGGCAAGTCCATATCACAAGTTATTTCTGAATCAAAGTTGTGCATATACGTTTGGGTGGGTTACAACCTACAACTGACCAACAGAGGGCGAGAGAGAGTCTATACTACATACCTATAGCGATTCTTGTCAACATGTATACGGTTCCTAAAATCAGCTGGATAGTCTTTAGTTAAGCAGCTGGATAGTCTTTAGTAAAGCAGCTGGACAGTCTTTAGTAGAGCAGCTGGAAAGTCTTAGTAGAGCAGCTGGATAGTCTTAGTAGAGCAGCTGGACAGTCTTAGTAGAGCAGCTGGACAGTCTTTAGTAGAGCAGCTGGACAGTCTTAGTAGAGCAGCTGGATAGTCTTTAGTAAAGCAGCTGGACAGTCTTTAGTAGAGCAGCTGGAAAGTCTTTAGTTAAGCAGCTGGATAGTCTTTAGTAAAGCAGCTGTATAGTCTTAGTAGAGCAGCTGGATAGTCTTTAGTAAAGCAGCTGGACAGTCTTTAGTAGAGCAGCTGGATAGTCTTAGTAGAGCAGCTGGACAGTCTTAGTAGAGCAGCTGGTTAGTATTTAGTAGAGCAGCTGGACAGTCTTTAGTAGAGCAGCTGGACAGTCTTAGTAGAGCAGCTGGTTAGTCTTTAGTAGAGCAGCTGGATAGTCTTAGTAGAGCAGCTGCACAGTCTTAGTAGAGCAGCTGGACAGTCTTAGTAGAGCAGCTGGTTAGTCTTTAGTAGAGCAGCTGGATAGTCTTAGTAGAGCAGCTGCATAGTCTTAGTAGAGCAGCTGGACAGTCTTAGTAGAGCAGCTGGTTAGTATTTAGTAGAGCAGCTGGACAGTGTTTAGTAGAGCAGCTGGACAGTCTTTAGTAGAGCAGCTGGACAGTCTTAGTAGAGCAGCTGGTTAATCTTTAGTAGAGCAGCTGGACAGTCTTTAGTAGAGCAGCTGGATAGTCTTAGTAGAGCAGCTGTATACTCTTAGTAGAGCAGCCGCATAGTCTTAGTAGAGCAGCTGTATAGTCTTAGTAGAGCAGCCACATAGTCTTAATAGAGCAGCTGTATAGTCTTAATAGAGCAGCTGTATAGTCTTGGTAGAGCAGCTGGTTAGTCTTAGTAGAGCAGCTGCATAGTCTTAGTAGAGCAGCTGCATAGTCTTAGTAGAACAGCTGGACAGTCTTTAGTAGAGTAGCTGGATAGTCTTTAGTAGAGCAGCTGGACAGTCTTAGTAGAGCAGCTGGTTAGTCTTTAGTAGAGCAGCTGGATAGTCTTTAGTAGAGCAGCTGGACAGCCTTCGTAGAGCAGCTGGTTAATCTTTAGTAGAGCAGCTGGACAGTTTTAGTAGATTACCTGCTTAGTCTTTAGTAGAGCAGCTGGACAGTCTTAGTAGAGCAGCTGGTTAGTCTTTAGTAGAGCAGCTGGACAGTCTTTTGTAGAGCAGCTGGAAAGTCTTAGTAGAGCAGCTGTATACTCTTAGTAGAGCAGCTGCATAATCTTAGTAGAGCAGCTGTATAGTCTTAGTAGAGCAGCCACATAGTCTTAGTAGAGCAGCTCTATAGTCTTAGTAGAGCAGCTGTATAGTCTTAGTAGAGCAGCTGGACAGTCTTAGTAGAGCAGCTGGTTAGTCTTTAGTAGAGCAGCTGGACAGTCTTTAGTAGAGCAGCTGGACAGTCTTTAGTAGAGCAGCTGGACAGTTTTAGTAGAGCAGCTGGTTAGTCTTAGTAGAGCAGCTGCATAGTCTTCGTAGAGCAGCTGCATAGTCTTAGCAGAACAGCTGGACAGTTGTTTGGAGGGCAGCTGGATAGTCTTTAGTAGAGCAGCTGGACAGTCTTAGTAGAGCAGCTGGTTAGTCTTTAGTAGAGCAGCTGGACAGTCTTTAGTAGAGCAGCTGGACAGTCTTTAGTAGAGCAGCTGGACAGCCTTAGTAGAGCAGCTGGTTAATCTTTAGTAGAGCAGCTGGACAGTCTTTAGTAGAGCAGCTGGACAGTCTTTAGTAGAGCAGCTGGATAGTCTTAGTAGAGCAGCTGTATAGTGTTAGTAGAGCAGCCACATAGTCTTAGTAGAGCAGCTGTATAGTCTTAGTAGAGCAGCTGTATAGTATTAGTAGAGCAGCTGCATAGTCTTAGTAGAGCAGCTGCATAGTCTTAGTAGAGCAGATGGTTAGTCTTAGTAGAGCAGCTGGTTAGTCTTAGTAGAGCAGCTGCATAGTCTTAGTAGAGCAGCTGGTTAGTCTTTAGTAGAGCAGCTGGACAGTCTTAGTAGAGCAGCTGGACATTCTTTAGTAGAGCAGCTGCATAGTCTTAGTAGAGCAGCTGCATAGTCTTAGTAGAGCAGCTGGACAGTCTTTAGTAGAGCAGCTGGCTAGTCTTTAGTAGAGCAGCTGGACAGTCTTAGTAGAGCAGCTGGTTAGTCTTTAGTAGAGCGGCTGGACAGTCTTAGTAGAGCAGCTGGACAGTCTTTATTTAGTAGAGCAGCTGGACAGTCTTTGGTAAAGGCCTCCCGAGTGGTGCAACATTCTAAGACACTACATCTCAGTGCTAGAGGCGTTATTACAGACGATTCCAGGCTGTATCACAACAGGCCGTGATTGGGAGTCCCATAGGGCAAAGCACAATTGGCCCAGCGTCGTCCGGTTTTGGCCGGTGTAGACCGTTATTGTAAATAAGAATTTGTTCTTAACTGACTTGCCTAGTTAAATAAAGGTTCCATTTAAACCAGGGGGTTAGAAAATAGGATAAAAGCAAGACAACACAGCCTGTCTTGAAGAGAAAAGCCTGGAAAGAGATCCTCACTCTGGGACAAAACAACCATGTAACTTATCCCTCCCTCCTCCATACCAGCCCCCCGGGCAGACACACAGACACCACTACTAGGGCGGGGGGAGAGGTTATTTGGGCTGGGCCTTTCAGGCGCATCCATGCGGATGGGAGGACATTATCAGAGAATTAGACAGGGAATAATGCCTGTTTCTCCCCTACAGCCTTCAGCCTATACAGACACACTGATTCCAACATAGCAGCAGACCAGGGCTAACCCTGCACTCCTTATAGCATTGGTGCTCTATGGCTGTAGCATATTGTAGGGATTGTCCCTTCATTCCTTACACAGTATCAGTGGAACAGATGAACATAGGGTGGGTCATAGCCTGGTTTTTCTTTTAGAGGTACTATGACTGTAGCATAGACTGGTTGGTTTCATTCTACACTCACATGACAGTTAAATTGAACTGAATTGAAGAGGGCTGCCCAAGGCAAGTATAATCTGTCACAGAGTGTTCTTATTTTTTGATTGTATCACTGTACGGCCTTGTAGATGAGCAGGAGTGCATTGATGACCAGAGTGTTGTGGGTTAATGTATGTAAATATTGTCTAAATTAGGAAACTTGAGTCAAATCCAAGAAGCGGTCCAAAAAAGCACTTGCTAAGCGAAGATATTACTGTCTGCTACGCCAACATGTAACCCCTCTCTTTCCCCCTTCTCTTCTATCACTCCCTCTCCCTCCATCTCTCTCCTGATGGGCCTATAAAAACCTCCAGTGTCAGCCCATTCCTCTGCCACATCACCGCCATGCAAATGAAGAGAAGAAGAGGAGACAGACAGGAAGAAAGAAACGGCTCATCAGCACACCACAAACACTTCCACTCACACAGTGGCAGACGCAAGCATACACCCACATCATGCAAACACAGACATACACAAGGCATTATGCGCACGCACGCACGCACGCAGACACACACACACACACACACACACAAACAAAAAGCATGGGCTCACAGTTACACTCGCACACACACACACACACACACACACACACACACACACACACACACACACACACACACACACACACACACACACACACACACACACACACACACACACACACACACACACACACACACACACACACACACACACACACAAACAAAAACCATGGGCTCACAGTTACACTCGCACACACAAACACATACACACACACACACACACACACACACACACACACACACACACACACACACACACACACACACACACACACACACACACACACACACACACACACACACACACACACACACACACACACACACACAAACACCACCCGTTGGAAAGTCAATACATATTGACCTAGGGGCAATTAGCATTCAATCAGTTCATCATGTAACCTATTCAACTGAGTAAGTAAGCCAGGAGAGGGATTGGAGTTCGGGGGGAACAAATGTGTAATCACCTTAAGAAGAACCGGAGATCGACTGTGATTGATCTATTTAAGTTGTTTAGCTCGGGTCTTTGTTGTAAGTCTGCAGTGGTTGTACAGTGAATGTGACAGTATGGATTCCCTGAGGGCCTATGGGTTTATATAGCTGTGTGTCTACTGTCTGGTAGTTATTCAGATGGCTTTTGGTACTGTATCCATAACACGACCAAACTGGTGTTCAAAGCGTTCAGTTCTGTAACGTCAGAGTCCTTTCATGTCAGGTCACACAGGGACGTGAGAACGTGAAGTAGTATTTCTCCTGGCCACTCAACCCGAACCAGCTTGACTGCTTCGAAGGAGAAGTGGCCCAAAACATCCTGCAACACCAAGACGTTCCATTAAAACCAATTTGCTGTCAACACAGCTGCTGTTCCTTCCGTACTTAAACATAGACAGAGCATTCGTAAAGTATTCAGACCCCTTGACTTTTTCCACATTTTGTTACGTTACAGCCTTATTCTAAAAAGGATGACATTCCCCCCCTCATCAATCTACACACAATGCCCCATAATAAAAAATCAACATTCAGTATTCAGACCCTTTACTCAGTACTTTGTTGTAGCACATTTGGCAGCGGTTACAACTACATGTCGTCTTGGGTATGACACTACAAGCTTGGCACACCTGTATTTGGGGAGTTTTTCCCATTTTTCTCTGCAGATCCTCTCTGTCCGGTTGGATGGGGAGCGTCGCTGCACAGCTATTTTCAGGTCTCTCCAGAGATGTTCAATTGGGTTCAAGTCTGGGCTCTGGCTGGGCCACTCAAGGACATTCAGAGACTTGTCCCGAAGCAACTCCTGCATTGTCTTGGCTGTGTGCTTAGGGTTGTTGTCCTGTTGGAAGGTGAACCTTCGGCCCCAGTCTGAGGTCCTGAGCGCTCTGGAGCAGGTTTTCATCAAGGATCTCTCTGTACTTTGCTCTGTTCATCTATTCCTTTGTCATCATGTCTTGGTTTTTGCTCTGACATGCACTATTGACTGTGGGACCTTATATAGACAGGTGTGTGTCTTTCTAAATCATGTCCAATGAAGTTGTAGAAACATGTCAAGGATGATCAATGGAAACAGGATGCACCTGAGCTAAATATTTAGTCTCATAACAAAAGGTCTGAATACTTATGTAAATAAGGAATTTCTGTTTTTTATTTGTGATAAATTAACAAAAATGTCTACACCTGTTTTTACTTCGTCATTATGGGGTATTGTGTCTAGGCTGATGAGGACATTTTTTTTATTTAACCCATTTTAGAATAAGGCTGTAACGTAACAAAATGTGGAAGTCAAGGGGTCTTGAATACTTTCCGAATGACCAGCAGGTCAACTATCTGGAAAATCTTGCTCCTCCACCCAAGTCACCTGATGGGGTAGTCTGCAGCGCTGAGGTTAATGAAGAAGTCCCAGCTCTAGTCGGTTATGGTGATCAGGGCTGCCATGCTGCTAGCCTCTACCCCCCATCATCCTAACCCTCACCCCCTACCCCCCTGTCACCTCCACCCCAGTCACCTGATGGGGTAGTCTGCAGCACTGAGGTTGATGAAGAAGTCCCAGCTCCAGTCGGTTATGGTGATCAGGGCTGCCATGCTGCTAGCCTCTACCCCCCACCATCCTAACCCTCACCCCCTACCCCCCTGTCACCTCCACCCCAGTCACCTGATGGGGTAGTCTGCAGCACTGAGGTTGATGAAGAAGTCCCAGCTCCAGTCGGTTATGGTGATCAGGTCTGCCATGCTGCTAGCCTCTACCCCCCACCATCCTAACCCTCACCCCCTACCCCCCTGTCACCTCCACCCCAGTCACCTGATGGGGTAGTCTGCAGCACTGAAGTTAATGAAGAAGTCCCAGCTCCTGTCGGTTATGGTGATCAGGTCTGCCATGCTGCTAGCCTCTACACCCCACCATCCTAACCCTCACCCCCTACCCCCCTGCCACCTCCACCCCAGTCACCTGATGGGGTAGTCTGCAGCGCTGAGGTTAATGAAGAAGTCCCAGCTCCAGTCGGTTATGGTGATCAGGTCTGCCATGCTGCTAGCCTCTACCCCCCACCATCCTAACCCTCACCCCCTACACCCCTGCCACCTCCACCCCAGTCACCTGATGGGGTAGTCTGCAGCGCTGAAGTTAATGAAGAAGTCCCAGCTCCAGTCGGTTATGGTGATCAGGTCTGCCATGCTGCTAGCCTCTACCCCCCACCATCCTAACCCTCACCCCCTACCCCCCTGCCACCTCCACCCCAGTCACCTGATGGGGTAGTCTGCAGCGCTGAAGTTAATGAAGAAGTCCCAGCTCCAGTCGGTCATGGTGATCAGGTCTGCCATGCTGCTAGCCTCTACCCCCCACCATCCTAACCCTCACCCCCTACCCCCCTGCCACCTCCACCCCAGTCACCTGATGGGGTAGTCTGCAGCACTGAGGTTGATGAAGAAGTCCCAGCTCCAGTCGGTCATGGTGATCAGGTCTGCCATGCTGCTAGCCTCTACCCCCCACCATCCTAACCCTCACCCCCTACCCCCCTGCCACCTCCACCCCAGTCACCTGATGGGGTAGTCTGCAGCACTGAGGTTGATGAAGAAGTCCCAGCTCCAGTCGGTTATGGTGATCAGGTCTGCCATGCTGCTAGCCTCTACCCCTCACCATCCTAACCCTCACCCCCTACCCCCCTGCCACCTCCACCCCAGTCACCTGATGGGGTAGTCTGCAGCACTGAGGTTGATGAAGAAGTCCCAGCTCCAGTCGGTCATGGTGATCAGGTCTGCCATGCTGCGGAGGTACATGGTGAGCAGGCTGGCACCGCCCCAGATGGTAGCCATCCTCCAGGGTGTCACCCTCACGTTGGGGTACTGGGAGGCCAGGGCCTGCACCTGTCTATGAAGGTAGTTGGAGCGCTGGAGGGGGAGAGAAGAAGAGTTTAAAATGTTTCAAAACTCATTCCACGGAGGGCCAAATGTCTGCAGTTTTTTTTCTACACCCAAATCAAATCAAATCAAATTTTATTTGTCACATACACATGGTTAGCAGATGTTAATGCGAGTGTAGCGAAATGCTTGTGCTTCTAGTTCCGACAATGCAGTGATAACCAACAAGTAATCTAACTAACAATTCCAAAACTACTGTCTTATACACAGTGTAAGGGGATAAAGAATATGTACATAAGGATATATGAATGAGTGATGGTACAGAGCAGCATACAGTAGATGGTATCGAGTACAGTATATACATATGAGATGAGTATGTAGACAAAGTAAACAAAGTGGCATAGTTAAAGTGGCTAGTGATACATGTATTACATAAGGATGCAGTCGATGATGTAGAGTACAGTATATACGTATGCATATGAGATGAATAATGGAGGGTAAGTAACATTATATAAGGTAGCATTGTTTAAAGTGGCTAGTGATATATTTACATCATTTCCCATCAATTCCCATTATTAAAGTGGCTGGAGTTGGGTCAGTGTCAATGACAGTGTGTTGGCAGCAGCCACTCAATGTTAGTGGTGGCTGTTTAACAGTCTGATGGCCTTGAGATAGAAGCTGTTTTTCAGTCTCTCGGTCCCAGCTTTGATGCACCTGTACTGACCTCGCCTTCTGGATGATAGCGGGGTGAACAGGCAGTGGTTCGGGTGGTTGATGTCCTTGATGATCTTTATGGCCTTCCTGTAACATCGGGTGGTGTAGGTGTCCTGGAGGGCAGGTAGTTTGCGCCCGGTGATGCGTTGTGCAGACCTCACTACCCTCTGGAGAGCCTTACGGTTGAGGGCGGAGCAGTTGCCGTACCAGGCGGTGATACAGCCCGCCAGGATGCTCTCGATTGTGCATCTGTAGAAGTTTGTGAGTGCTTTTGGTGACAAGCCGAATTTCTTCAGCCTCCTGAGGTTGAAGAGGCGCTGCTGCGCCTTCTTCACGACGCTGTCAGTGTGAGTGGACCAATTCAGTTTGTCTGTGATGTGTATGCCGAGGAACTTAAAACTTGCTACCCTCTCCACTACTGTTCCATCAATGTGGATAGGGGGGTGTTCCCTCTGCTGTTTCCTAAAGTCCACAATCATCTCCTTAGTTTTGTTGACGTTGAGTGTGAGGTTATTTTCCTGACACCACACTCCGAGGGCCCTCACCTCCTCCCTGTAGGCCGTCTCGTCGTTGTTGGTAATCAAGCCTACCACTGTTGTGTCGTCCGCAAACTTGATGATTGAGTTGGAGGCGTGCGTGGCCACGCAGTCGTGGGTGAACAGGGAGTACAGGAGAGGGCTCAGAACGCACCCTTGTGGGGCCCCCGTGTTGAGGATCAGCGGGGAGGAGATGTTGTTGCCTACCCTCACCACCTGGGGGCTGCCCGTCAGGAAGTCCAGTAACCAGTTGCACAGAGCGGGGTCGAGACCCAGGGTCTCGAGCTTGATGACAAGCTTGGAGGGTACTATGGTGTTGAATGCCGAGCTGTAGTCGATGAACAGCATTCTCATAGGTATTCCTCTTGTCCAGGTGGACACCCGTGGACTTGATTGATGAATTAAGGTCACTGGTTAGTAAGGAACTCCCCTCACCTGGTTGTGTAGGTCTTAATTGAAAGGAAAACCCAAAAATCAGCAGACACTAGGCCCTCCATGGAATGAGTTGGACACCCCTGGTTTTAGACAATATCCTACGTAGGATAGGATAATGGTATCCAGGGCTCTCCAACCCTTTTCCTTGAGAGATACTGTCTAGCACAGGGCTGGTCCTTGACGTTCTGCCACAATAGGCAAGACCAAAAAATAGACGTCTATGATTGGTGATCCGGACAGGACCAAAAACCAAAGTCTGTGGAAGTCAAGGCTGGTCCGGAACTGCACCCCAAAAATATGTCCAAAAGGGGTCTGCTTCAGTCTATGATTACCGAGGTGTAGCCTACAGTGTTGCCTGAAATAGAATTTTATGAATGCCCATCTATGTGGTAAGCCTACCATAATGGGCTGGCAGTTAGCCTAGGTAGCCTAGTGGTTAGAGCGTTGGACGAGTAACCAGAAGGTTGCAAGATCAAATCCCTAAGCCGACAAGGTAAAAATCTGTCGTTCTGCCCCTGAGCGAGGCAGTTAACCCACTGTTCCTAGGCCATCATTGAAAACAAGAATCTGTTCTTAACTGACTTGTCTAGTTACATAAAGGTAAAATAACATTTGTTGAACACCAGAAAATGACATCCGGACAGGTCCAAAAGACAAGGGCTCATGCTTACTGGGGTGTAGCCTACCATGTCGGCCAGCAACATCCGGACAGGTCCAAAGGACAAGGGCTCATGCTTACTGGGGTGTAGCCTACCATGTCGGCCAGCAATGGAATTTGATGAATGCCCATCCATGTGGTAGACCCACAGTTAGTAAAACAGGCTGTCGCATTGGCTTTATTAGTCCTGAATCTTGTGACGAATCAATTTGGCTATTTATGCTCTGAATTTCAGCTAGTAGCTTCCCAACTTCATCAGGAGTTGTCACCAACCGACTTGTTTACACAGCGGGAAATGCAGAAGTATTTCTTTTTCAATGTGATCGGCTTGTCAAAAATGGACGGATACAAATGTACAAACCGCTGACCGTGACAATGTGGTGAAACTCCTGGACAACAGTTGTGATTCCATATTGCCCATCTTACTTTGACCTGTCCAGTTCTTAGGATATGTCGTTTGTTAACATGACAACTCCTTTTTTTGTGTCATTGAGCCGCATTTAGGTTAGGCTATTTGATCGGAGAAACCTACATGAGGTTAAAAAGTGTCAGTTTCATGACATTGCCATATATTTTATCTCCAGCCTGTAGACTATAGAAGGACCACATACATTTTATCTCCAGCCTGTAGACTATAGAAGGACCACATACATTTTATCTCCAGCCTGTAGACTTTAGAAGGACCACATATATTTTATCTCCAGCCTGTAGACTATAGAAGGACCACATACATTTTATCTCCAGCCTGTAGACTTTAGAAGGACCACATATATTTTATCTCCAGCCTGTAGACTATAGAAGGACCACATATATTTTATCTCCAGCCTGTAGACTATAGAAGGACCACATACATTTTATCTCCAGCCTGTAGGCTATAGAAGGACCACATACATTTTATCTCCAGCCTGTAGGCTATAGAAGGACCACATACATTTTATCTCCAGCCTATAGGCTATAGAAGGACCACATACATTTTATCTCCAGCCTGTAGGCTATAGAAGGACCACATACATTTTATCTCCAGCCTGTAGGCTATAGAAGGCCACATATATTTTATCTCCAGCCTGTAGGCTATAGAAGGCCACATACATTTTATCTCCAGCCTGTAGGCTATAGAAGGACCACATACATTTTATCTCCAGCCTGTAGACTATAGAAGGCCACATACATTTTATCTCCAGCCTGTAGGCTATAGAAGGCCACATACATTTTATCTCCAGCCTGTAGGCTATAGAAGGACCACATACATTTTATCTCCAGCCTGTAGACTATAGAAGGACCACATACATTTTATCTCCAGCCTTAGACTATAGAAGGACCACATACATTTTATCTCCAGCCTGTAGGCTATAGAAGGACCACATACATTTTATCTCCAGCCTGTAGACTATAGAAGGCCACATATATTTTATCTCCAGCCTGTAGGCTATAGAAGGACCACATATATTTTATCTCCAGCCTGTAGACTATAGAAGGCCACATATATTTTATCTCCAGCCTATAGGCTATAGAAGGACCACATACATTTTATCTCCAGCCTGTAGACTATAGAAGGCCACATACATTTTATCTCCAGCCTGTAGACTATAGAAGGCCACATACATTTTATCTCCAGCCTATAGGCTATAGAAGGCCACATATATTTTATCTCCAGCCTGTAGGCTATAGAAGGCCACATACATTTTATCTCCAGCCTGTAGACTATAGAAGGCCACATACATTTTATCTCCAGCCTGTAGGCTATAGAAGGACCACATACATTTTATCTCCAGCCTGTAGACTATAGAAGGACCACATACATTTTATCTCCAGCCTGTAGACTATAGAAGGCCACATACATTTTATCTCCAGCCTGTAGACTATAGAAGGACCACATACATTTTATCTCCAGCCTGTAGACTATAGAAGGCCACATACATTTTATCTCCAGCCTGTAGACTATAGAAGGACCACATACATTTTATCTCCAGCCTGTAGGCTATAGAAGGACCACATACATTTTATCTCCAGCCTGTAGGCTATAGAAGGACCACATACATTTTATCTCCAGCCTGTAGACTATAGAAGGACCACATACATTTTATCTCCAGCCTGTAGGCTATAGAAGGCCACATACATTTTATCTCCAGCCTGTAGGCTATAGAAGGACCACATATATTTTATCTCCAGCCTGTAGACTATAGAAGGCCACATATATTTTATCTCCAGCCTATAGGCTATAGAAGGACCACATACATTTTATCTCCAGCCTGTAGACTATAGAAGGCCACATACATTTTATCTCCAGCCTGTAGACTATAGAAGGACCACATACATTTTATCTCCAGCCTGTAGACTATAGAAGGCCACATATATTTTATCTCCAGCCTATAGGCTATAGAAGGACCACATACATTTTATCTCCAGCCTGTAGACTATAGAAGGCCACATATATTTTATCTCCAGCCTGTAGGCTATAGAAGGACCACATATATTTTATCTCCAGCCTGTAGACTATAGAAGGCCACATATATTTTATCTCCAGCCTATAGGCTATAGAAGGACCACATACATTTTATCTCCAGCCTGTAGACTATAGAAGGCCACATACATTTTATCTCCAGCCTGTAGACTATAGAAGGCCACATACATTTTATCTCCAGCCTGTAGGCTATAGAAGGACCACATACATTTTATCTCCAGCCTGTAGACTATAGAAGGCCACATATATTTTATCTCCAGCCTGTAGGCTATAGAAGGACCACATACATTTTATCTCCAGCCTGTAGACTATAGAAGGCCACATATATTTTATCTCCAGCCTGTAGACTATAGAAGGCCACATATATTTTATCTCCAGCCTGTAGGCTATAGAAGGACCACATACATTTTATCTCCAGCCTGTAGACTATAGAAGGCCACATATATTTTATCTCCAGCCTGTAGGCTATAGAAGGACCACATACATTTTATCTCCAGCCTGTAGACTATAGAAGGCCACATATATTTTATCTCCAGCCTGTAGACTATAGAAGGCCACATATATTTTATCTCCAGCCTGTAGGCTATAGAAGGACCACAAACATTTTATCTCCAGTCTGTAGACTATAGAAGGCCACATACATTTTATCTCCAGCCTGTAGGCTATAGAAGGACCACATACATTTTATTTCCAGCCTGTAGGCTATAGAAGGCCACATATATTTTATCTCCAGTCTGTAGACTATAGAAGGACCACATATATTTTATCTCCAGTCTGTAGACTATAGAAGGACCACATCCATTTTATCTCCAGCCTGTAGACTATAGAAGGACCACATACATGTTCTACCATATGGATATAGTAGTATGGGACGTGGTAGATGGTCGTCTATAGTCTGGCCTATATGGATATAGTAGTATGGGAGGTGGTAGATGGTAGTCTATAGTCTGGTCTATATGGATATAGCAGTATGGGAGGTGGTAGATGGTAGTCTATAGTCTGGTCTATATGGATATAGTAGTATGGGAGGTGGTAGATGGTAGTCTATAGGCTGGTCTATATGGATATAGTAGTATGGGAGGTGGTAGATGGTAGTCTATAGGCTGGTCTATATGGATATAGTAGTATGGGAGGTGGTAGATGGTAGTCTATAGGCTGGTCTATATGGATATAGTAGTATGGGAGGTGGTAGATGGTAGTCTATAGGCTGGTCTATATGGATATAGCAGTATGGGAGGTGGTAGATGGTAGTCTATAGTCTGGTCTATATGGATATAGTAGTATGGGAGGTGGTAGATGGTAGTCTATAGTCTGGTCTATATGGATATAGTAGTATGGGAGGTGGTAGATGGTAGTCTATAGGCTGGTCTATATGGATATAGCACTATGGGAGGTGGTAGATGGTAGTCTATAGTCTGGTCTATATGGATATAGTAGTATTGGAGGTGGTAGATGGTAGTCTATAGTCTGGTCTATATGGATATAGTAGTATGGGAGGTGGTAGATGGTAGTCTATAGTCTGGTCTATATGGATATAGTAGTATGGGAGGTGGTAGATGGTAGTCTATAGTCTGGTCTATATGGATATAGTAGTATGGGAGGTGGTAGATGGTAGTCTATAGGCTGGTCTATATGGATATAGTAGTATGGGAGGTGGTAGATGGTAATCTATAGTCTGGTCTATATGGATATAGCAGTATGGGAGGTGGTAGATGGTAGTCTATAGTCTGGTCTATATGGATATAGTAGTATGGGAGGTGGTAGATGGTAGTCTATAGTCTGGTCTATATGGATATAGTAGTATGGGAGGTGGTAGATGGTAGTCTATAGGCTGGTCTATATGGATATAGTAGTATGGGAGGTGGTAGATGGTAGTCTATAGTCTGGTGTATATGGATATAGTAGTATGGGAGGTGGTAGATGGTAGTCTATAGGCTGGTCTATATGGATATAGCAGTATGGGAGGTGGTAGATGGTAGTCTATAGTCTGGTCTATATGGATATAGTAGTATGGGAGGTGGTAGATGGTAGTCTATAGGCTGGTCTATATGGATATAGTAGTAGTGTGAGGTGGTAGATGGTAGTCTATAGGCTGGTCTATATGGATATAGTAGTATGGGAGGTGGTAGATGGTAGTCTATAGGCTGGTCTATATGTATATAGTAGTAGTGTGAGGTGGTAGATGGTAGTCTATAGGCTGGTCTATATGGATATAGTAGTATGGGAGGTGGTAGATGGTAGTCTATAGTCTGGTCTATATGGATATAGCAGTATGGGAGGTGGTAGATGGTAGTCTATAGGCTGGTCTATATGGATATAGCAGTATGGGAGGTGGTAGATGGTAGTCTATAGTCTGGTCTATATGGATATAGCAGTATGGGAGGTGGTAGATGGTAGTCTATAGTCTGGTCTATATGGATATAGCAGTATGGGAGGTGGTAGATGGTAGTCTATAGTCTGGTCTATATGGATATAGCAGTATGGGAGGTGGTAGATGGTAGTCTATAGTCTGGTCTATATGGATATAGCAGTATGGGAGGTGGTAGATGGTAGTCTATAGGCTGGTCTATATGGATATAGCAGTATGGGAGGTGGTAGATGGTAGTCTATAGTCTGGTCTATATGGATATAGCAGTATGGGAGGTGGTAGATGGTAGTCTATAGTCTGGTCTATATGGATATAGCAGTATGGGAGGTGGTAGATGGTAGTCTATAGGCTGGTCTATATGGATATAGTAGTATGGGAGGTGGTAGATGGTAGTCTATAGTCTGGTCTATATGTATATAGTAGTTGTGTGAGGTGGTAGATGGTAGTCTATAGTCTTACCTGGTCTATATGTATATAGTAGTAGTGTGAGGTGGTAGATGGTAGTCTATAGTCTGGTCTATATGTATATAGTAGTAGTGTGAGGTGGTAGATGGTAGTCTATAGTCTGGTCTACATGTATATAGTAGTAGTGTGAGGTGGTAGATGGTAGTCTATAGTCTGGTCTATATGTATATAGTAGTAGTGTGAGGTGATAGATGGTAGTCTATAGTCTGGTCTACATGTATATAGTAGTAGTGTGAGGTGGTAGATAGTAGTCTATAGTCTTACCTGGTCTATATGTATATAGTAGTAGTGTGAGGTGGTAGATGGTGGGTCTATAGTCTTACCTGGTCTATATGTATATAGTAGTAGTGTGAGGTGGTAGATGGTAGTCTATAGTCTGGTCTATATGTATATAGTAGTAGTGTGAGGTGTGGTAGATGGTAGTCTATAGTCTTACCTGGTCTATATGTATATAGTAGTAGTGTGAGGTGGTAGATGGTAGTCTATAGTCTGGTCTATATGTATATAGTAGTAGTGTGAGGTGGTAGATGGTAGTCTATAGTCTGGTCTACATGTATATAGTAGTAGTGTGAGGTGGTAGATGGTAGTCTATAGTCTGGTCTATATGTATATAGTAGTAGTGTGAGGTGATAGATGGTAGTCTATAGTCTGGTCTACATGTATATAGTAGTAGTGTGAGGTGGTAGATAGTAGTCTATAGTCTTACCTGGTCTATATGTATATAGTAGTAGTGTGAGGTGGTAGATGGTGGGTCTATAGTCTTACCTGGTCTATATGTATATAGTAGTAGTGTGAGGTGGTAGATGGTGGGTCTATAGTCTTACCTGGTCTATATGTATATAGTAGTAGTGTGAGGTGGTAGATGGTAGTCTATAGTCTGGTCTATATGTATATAGTAGTAGTGTGAGGTGTGGTAGATGGTAGTCTATAGTCTTACCTGGTCTATATGTATATAGTAGTAGTGTGAGGTGGTAGATGGTAGTCTATAGTCTGGTCTACATGTATATAGTAGTAGTGTGAGGTGTGGTAGATGGTAGTCTATAGTTTTACCTGGTCTATATGTATATAGTAGTAGTGTGAGGTGTGGTAGATGGTAGTCTATTGTCTTACCTGGTCTATATGTATATAGTAGTAGTGTGAGGTGTGGTAGATGGCCTTGAAAAGTCTCTGGAACTGTCGTGAGGCTCTGCCGTGGACCACCAGGACGAAGGCTATCCTGACGGGGGCCGACGGTGGGCCCTCTGACGAGTCCTCCTCCCACGCCACGTTGGCATTGGCCTTACCTGAACAACACAAGGATACCGTACAGAGACAGGTTGTTAGTCATTCATACAGAGAATAAAACATGTACGTTGTAACATGTATGTTGAACTCTCTGACGAGTCTTCCTCCCAGACGCTGACAATTGCCTTACGTGGACAGAATAGTAACACACACATTAGGTTTCATCGTCTACACTTCCTACACTGGAAGGTGTACTGAACATGTGGCGCAGTGACTACTGTTACTGTGCTGTTACTGTGCTGTTACTGTGCTGTTACTGTGCTGTTACTGTGCTGTTACTGTGCATACTATGAAGAAGAAGAAGCATGTCACAAGGAGATGAGTTTCATTCACTATGTGACCATTGAGTTATTTGAACCATGACCAGCAAGGCTACAAGATAGGAATAGGAATCCTAGAACCATTCCTTTGGGTTTGGGGTGGAGTTCACTTGATAGTGTGTCATCATTGCTCTGTGCCACAGTCCCAGAATAAGACTTGGGAGTAAGTAGACAATGACTATTCCAACTCACAACCACACAATCAAACAATTCCAGGTCTCTCCAGAAACCGTCCAAAAAGCCACACGGATTCATAAAGTGGTTTCTTTCATTCTAATAGTAAACGACTTTAAAAAAAGATTTCCGCTCAGAGTCTCTCTCTTGGTCTTGTATTGTGTTCTCCATCAGCAAATACGTACTAGGGGAATACAATCCAGCACCATTATTACATATGGTGGTTGCTTTGTGTTCACAGGGCCTATGGAGTTTCAGGAAACACAGAGCTTTATTGAGACGTTATGTTTGTTGGCGACAGAGAGGACAAGGTTGTTCAGGAGATAATGGCAGTAATCTGGTCCTCTGTGTTGTGAGGGCAGGGGACTTGGTTTCCCAGACGGCAGTGGTGGACCATGTTACGACTCGCTATGGTCCCTGGATGGGCAGAAAAGAGGGGAGAAGATGGTGGGTGCTTTCACCCTCTTAGGGAGTGCTGTCCCAGGGGTAAAAAGGCTACAAGGCGCCCCTCCCGGTACTCCCCTGTGTCTACAGCAGCGGGGGACGTGGTAAGTGTTTCAACCCCCTTAGGGTATGCTGTCCCAGGGGTAAAAAGATCACAAGGTGCCCCTCCCCTTCTGGCTCTTTCCTCCCTGTGTCTGGACAAGCTAGGCTCTTACTGCTGCCCTGTAATTATCTCAATTGAAGGGCAGGACCTTTTGCTTGCTTGTATTTAAAGCCTAACAACAGGGGCGGGGCTACATTCATGCTCCCGTGACTCCAATTGGCCATGCCTCCTGTCCATCACTCAATCAGCCAATTTCCCCCAAGAATTATCGTTCTATTCATAGCTAGGTCCTAATGATCCTGCCTATTAATATGGAGTTTTGAAAGTGTGTGTGTGTGTGTCTGTGTGTTACTCTGAAGCCTGGCTGTGCCTATGGGATACACACACACACACAGTATCAGATTGAACAGTAATTGGTAGGCAGCTCGGGAGGTTCACTGGCTAGCATGGCACTAGGCTAATTGGCGGAGCGCTTCACCAAGCACTTTGAGGCTTGTGATATGCTAGCTAGCTGAACTAATGAGCCAATGTGTTGTGTGTCTCTACACCTACAGGGACGTGATAGGTCTAAAAATGCCAGACTGCCATATCCCTCTTTTTCCTCTCTCCTATCGCCATCAATCTTTCAAACTGCCTCTCCCTCATCTGCTATCAGCACTCTCTCTCTCTCCATCATTTCATTCTTCTCTCTCTCTCTCTATCTTGTGTAACTTCAGCAAGTCATGGCTGTCCATCTCAACCAGTCATGCGAGAGGTTGGAAGAGGAGAGGAGCAGAAATGTCCTTTTAGTTTCCAATATTAAAGTCCTTTAATGCAACATCTGCTCAGTACCAACGAAGGATCCAACGAAAGTCTCACCTGACTGAGTATAACTATGTTGTACTTTGCTCTAGATGTAGGTCTTATAGAACATAAATGAGGTTTTATTTTTTAATCAGCCAACAAGTGACTAAGCCTCGAATGATGTTACCGGCTACATATTTAGGGGTGACCGAACATGCAAGGTTATTGGCTGACAACTGACATCAACCAATGATGATGCCAGTTCCATCCAACATATTACAACCATGTAGACATTAGACAACAGCCCAGCTAGCATATAGAGGCTCTGCTAATGCTAATATATACCCTCTCATATCCTATGGAGCCGGCGCTAACGGCTACGCGCTCCCCTTACACTTGTGTCTATAAGGTAGTAGTTTTGGAATTGTTAGCTAGATGACTTGTTGGTTATTACTGCATTGTCGGAATTAGAAGCACAAGCATTTCGCTACACTCGCACTAACATCTGCTAACCATGTGTATGTGACAAATAAAATTTGATTTGATTTGATTTGATAACCCAGCCAACTCTTCAAGGACAGAATACCGATGAAATCAAATTGGACAATTTGTAGCTAACAAGGTTAGTGCCTCAAATTCAGATTGGTGCAACTGAGACATGGGGAGAGAGCGAGAGGGAGAGCTAACAAGGTTAGCGCCTCAATTTCAGATTGGTGCATCAGAGACATGGTGAGAGAGAGAGAGAGAGAGAGAGAGAGAGAGAGAGAGAGAGAGAGAGAGAGAGAGAGAGAGAGAGAGAGAGAGAGAGAGAGAGAGAGAGAGAGAGAGAGAGAGAGAGAGAGAGAGAGAGAGATGAGAGAACAACATTGTGGCAGACGACAGAACAGACAGAGGGAGTGAAAAAGAAAAATATATTTAATTTAGCCGTCAATGTGGGTACACAACGCCACCAGGATTAAGCCCTTTTCAATTTCCCCCGTCTCCTTTGATCAAACTGTCAGTTGGAGTGGGATGACGATGGTGAGTCTAGGGCAAGGCTGCCCAACCCTCTTCCTGGAGATCTACTGTCCTGAAGGTTTTCAGTCCAACCCTAATTTAACTTATCTGATTCAGCTAGTTCAGGTCTTGTTGAGCAGCTAATTAGTATAATCAGGTGTGTTGGACTGGTTGGACTGAAAACTCACAGGATGGTAGATCTCCAGGTAGAGGGTTGGACAGCACTGGTCTAGGGAGACGACATGAGCTTATTCACTGATATACAAGCATTGGTTTATACCTTGGGGAATATGTATCCTCACTTACATTGTGGGGAATATGTATCCTCACTTACATTGTGGGGAATATGTATCCTCACTTACATTGTGGGGAATATGTATCCTCACTTACATTGTGGGGAATATGTATCCTCACTTACATTGTGGGGAATATGTATCCTCACTTACATTGTGGGGAATATGTATCCTCACTTACATTGTGGGGAATATGTATCCTCACTTACATTGTGGGGAATATGTATCCTCACTTACATTGTGGGGAATATGTATCCTCACTTACATTGCTGTACAGAACATAGTTGCAGTCATGGCAGACTCACAAGGTGCAGTCATGGTAGACTCACAAGGTGCAGTCATGGTAGACTCACAAGGTGCAGTCATGGTAGACTCACAAGGTGCAGTCATGGTGGACATGGGGGTGAGAAGGATTACTTATCCTATCCTAGGTATTCCTTAAAGAGGTGGGGTTTCAGGTGTCTCCGGAAGGTGGTGATTGACTCCACCATTGGGGGGCCAGAGCAGCGAACAGTTTTGACTGGGCTGAGCGGGAACTGTACTTCCTCAGTGGTAGGGAGGCGAGCAGGCCAGAGGTGGATGAACGCAGTGCCCTTGTTTGGGTGTAGGGCCTGATCAGAGCCTGGAGGTACTGAGGTGCCGTTCCCCTCACAGCTTCGTAGGCAAGCACCATGGTCTTGTAGCGGATGCGAGCTTCAACTGGAAGCCAGTGGAGAGAGCGGAGGAGCGGGGTGACGTGAGAGAACTTGGGAAGGTTGAACACCAGACGGGCTGCGGCGTTCTGGATGAGTTGTAGGGGTTTAATGGCACAGGCAGGGAGCCCAGCCAACAGCGAGTTGCAGTAATCCAGACGGGAGATGACAAGTGCCTGGATTAGGACCTGCGCCGCTTCCTGTGTGAGGCAGGGTCGTACTCTGCGGATGTTGTAGAGCATGAACCTACAGGAACGGGCCACCGCCTTGATGTTAGTTGAGAACGACAGGGTGTTGTCCAGGATCACGCCAAGGTTCTTAGCGCTCTGGGAGGAGGACACAATGGAGTTGTCAACCGTGATGGCGAGATCATGGAACGGGCAGTCCTTCCCCGGGAGGAAGAGCAGCTCCGTCTTGCCGAGGTTCAGCTTGAGGTGGTGATCCGTCATCCACACTGATATGTCTGCCAGACATGCAGAGATGCGATTCGCCACCTGGTCATCAGAAGGGGGAAAGGAGAAGATTAATTGTGTGTCGTCTGCATAGCAATGATAGGAGAGACCATGTGAGGTTATGACAGAGCCAAGTGACTTGGTGTATAGCGAGAATAGGAGAGGGCCTAGAACAGAGCCCTGGCGGACACCAGTGGTGAGAGCGCGTGGTGAGGAGACAGATTCTCGCCACGCCACCTGGTAGGAGCGACCTGTCAGGTAGGACGCAATCCAAGCGTGGGCCGCGCCGGAGATGCCCAACTCGGAGAGGGTGGAGAGGAGGATCTGATGGTTCACAGTATCGAAGGCAGCCGATAGGTCTAGAAGGATGAGAGCAGAGGAGAGAGAGTTAGCTTTAGCAGTGCGGAGCGCCTCCATGATACAGAGAAGAGCAGTCTCAGTTGAATGACTAGTCTTGAAACCTGACTGATTTGGATCAAGAAGGTCATTCTGAGAGAGATAGCGGGAGAGCTGGCCAAGGACGGCACGTTCAAGAGTTTTGGAGAGAAAAGAAAGAAGGGATACTGGTCTGTAGTTGTTGACATCGGAGGGATCGAGTGTAGGTTTTTTCAGAAGGGGTGCAACTCTCGCTCTCTTGAAGACGGAAGGGACATAGCCAGCGGTCAGGGATGACTTGATGAGCGAGGTGAGAAGGTCTCCGGAAATGGTCTGGAGAAGAGAGAAGGGGATAGGGTCAAGCGGGCAGGTTGTTGGGCGGCCGGCCGTCACAAGACGCGAGATTTCATCTGGAGAGAGAGGGGAGAAAGAGGTCAGAGCACAGGGTAGGGCAGTGTGAGCAGAACCAGCGGTGTCGTTTGACTTAGCAAACGAGGATCGGATGTCGTCGACCTTCTTTTCAAAATGGTTGACGAAGTCATCTGCAGAGAGGGAGGAGGGGGGGGGGAGGAGGATTCAGGAGGGAGGAGAAGGTGGCAAAGAGCTTCCTAGGGTTAGAGGCAGATGCTTGGAATTTAGAGTGGTAGAAAGTGGCTTTAGCAGCAGAGACAGAGGAGGAAAATGTAGAGAGGAGGGAGTGAAAGGATGCCAGGTCCGCAGGGAGGCGAGTTTTCCTCCATTTCCGCTCGGCTGCCCGGAGCCCTGTTTTGTGAGCTCGCAATGAGTCGTCGAGCCACGGAGCGGGAGGGGAGGACCGAGCCGGCCTGGAGGATAGGGGACATAGAGAGTCAAAGGATGCAGAAAGGGAGGAGAGGAGGGTTGAGGAGGCAGAATCAGGAGATAGGTTGGAGAAGGTTTGAGCAGAGGGAAGAGATGATAGGATGGAAGAGGAGAGAGTAGCGGGGGAGAGAGAGCGAAGGTTGGGACGGCGCGATACCATCCGAGTAGGGGCAGTGTGGGAAGTGTTGGATAAGAGCGAGAGGGAAAAGGATACAAGGTAGTGGTCGGAGACTTGGAGGGGAGTTGCAATGAGGTTAGTGGAAGAACAGCATCTAGTAAAGATGAGGTCGAGCGTATTGCCTGCCTTGTGAGTAGGGGGGGAAGGTGAGAGGGTGAGGTCAAAAGAGGAGAGGAGTTGAAAGAAGGAGGCAGAGAGGAATGAGTCAAAGGTAGACGTGGGGAGGTTAAAGTCGCCCAGAACTGTGAGAGGTGAGCCGTCCTCAGGAGAGGAGCTTATCAAGGCATCAAGCTCATTGATGAACTCTCCGAGGGAACCTGGAGGGCGATAAATGATAAGGATGTTAAGCTTGAAAGGGCTGGTAACTGTGACAGCATGGAATTCAAAGGAGGCGATAGACAGATGGGTAAGGGGAGAAAGAGAGAATGACCACTTGGGAGAGATGAGGATCCCGGTGCCACCACCCCGCTGACCAGAAGCTCTCGGGGTGTGCGAGAACACGTGGGCGGACGAGGAGAGAGCAGTAGGAGTAGCAGTGTTATCTGTGGTGATCCATGTTTCCGTCAGTGCCAAGAAGTCAAGGGACTGGAGGGAGGCATAGGCTGAGATGAACTCTGCCTTGTTGGCCGCAGATCGGCAGTTCCAGAGGCTACCGGAGACCTGGAACTCCACGTGGGTCGTGCGCGCTGGGACCACCAGATTAGGGTGGCCGCGGCCACGCGGTGTGGAGCGTTTGTATGGTCTGTGCAGAGAGGAGAGAACAGGGATAGACAGACACATAGTTGACAGGCTACAGAAGAGGCTACGCTAATGCAAGGAGATTGGAATGACAAGTGGACTACACGTCTCGAATGTTCAGTAAGTTAAGCTTACGTAGCAAGAATCCTATTGACTAAAATGATTAAAATGATACAGTACTGCTGAAGTAGGCTAGCTGGCAGTGGCTGCGTTGTTGACACTACACTAATCAAGTCGTTCCGTTGAGTGTAATAGTTTCTACAGTGCAGCTATTCGGGGGCTAGCTGGCTAGCTAGCAGTGTTGATTACGTTACGTTGCGTTAAAAGAACGACAATAGCTGGCTAGCTAACCTAGAAAATCGCTCTAGACTACACAATTATCTTTGATACAAAGACGGCTATGTAGCTAGCTATGTAGCTAGCTACGATCAAGCAAATCAAACCGTTGTGCTGTAATGAAATGAAATGAAAATGTGATACTACCTGTGGAGCGAAGCGGAATGCGACCGGGTTGTTGAGTGGGAAGTTATATTCGGTAGACGTTGGCTAGCTGTTAGCTAGCTAGCAGTGTCTCCTACATTAAGGACGACAAATAGCTGGCTAGCCAACCTCGGTAAATTAAGATAATCACTCTAAGACTACACACTCTAAACTACACAATTATCTTGGATACGAAGACAGCAAAGACAACTATGTAGCTAGCTAACACTACACTAATCAAGTCGTTCAGTTGAGTGTAATAGTTTCTACAGTGCTGCTATTCGGTAGACGGTGGACGTTAGCTAGCTGGCTAGCTGCTGGGCAGTAGACTACGTCAGGACGACGAAATACGATAATTACGCAATTATCTTTGATACAAAGACGGCTATGTAGCTAGCTAAGAAGAAATTGCTAAGATTAGACAAATCAAACCGTTGTACTATAATGAAATGTAATGAAAAGTAATGAAAAGTAATACTACCTGCGGACCGAAGTGCGAATGCGACCGCTCGCTCCAACCCGGAAGTAGCAAAAAAAAAGGTGTAGTCATGGTGGACTCACAAGGTGCAGTCATGGTAGACACACAAGGTGCAGTCATGGTGGACACACAAGGTGCAGTCATGGTGGACTCACAAGGTGCAGTCAAGGTGTGTTGGAGCCCTATTCAAAAGTAGTGACTATGGTGCAATTTCAGACGCAACCATTGGAATCGTCCCAGATAGAAAAGCATTGCTTTCCATCTTCTGGAAGTGTAGCCTGTAGTGTCCAGAAGCCTGCAAGGTTACACGTCATTGTGGGTGCACAGTGTCTGGTTATGTCTGGCCAGATGTCCTCCATACACTCCTCTGTGTGTGTGTGTGTGTGTGTGTGTGTGTGTGTGTGTGTGTGTGTGTGTGTGTGTGTGTGTGTGTGTGTGTGTGTGTGTGTGTGTGTGTGTGTGTGTGTGTGTGTGTGTTGTTTCTTTAAACATTGATGCATGGTGCCCACTGATGGTGGCAAGCTCACAGATTTTGTTTACAGGAGTCTTCTGCCAACCTGCAGATGTTCAACCAGTCTACTTGGGAAATTGTGTGTATGCGGTGTGTGTGCGGTGTTGTGTGTGTTTGTGAGTAAGAAAGAGAGAGAGAGAGAAAGAGAGAGAAAGGAAGAGGGTGAGAAAGCGAAAGAGTTTGTGCGTTCCTGTGTCTATCCGTCTGTCTGTGTGTGGTTGTGAGTGTGCATGTGTGTGTGTGTGTGTGTGTGTGTGCAAACTTGCATTTCTGTGGCCAGCTTGGCTGAACAGAATGAAAATTGGAAAGCAATTTGGTGTAAATACAAAAAGTGTCTTCCATTCTCTCACGCAAATTTCTCATCAGCCAAGAAACACATTTCTTGCCTGACTTTGATATGAATTGGAATTATTAGCAGTAAAACAACAGAAAGTGTAGTGTGCGTGTGTGTATATCTCTGTGTGTGTGTGTGTGTGTGTGTGTGTGTGTGTGTGTGTGTGTGTGTGTGTGTGTGTGTGTGTGTGTGTGTGTGTGTGTGTGTGTGTGTGTGTGTGTGTGTGTGTGTGTGTGTGTGTGTGTGTGTGTATATGCATACATCTGTGTGTGTGCATAAATGTGTGTGTGTGCGTGCGTGCGCGTGTGCGTGTGTTCGTGCGTGCGAGTGTGTGTGCATAAATGGTTGTGTTTGTGTGCGTGCGTGCGCGTGTGTTCGTGCGTGCGCGTGTGCGTGTGTTCGTGCGTGCGTGTGTGTGTGTGTGCATAAATGGTTGTGTTTGTGTGCGTGCGTGCGCGTGTGTTCGTGCGTGCGCGTGTGCGTGTGTTCGTGCGTGCGTGTGTGTGTGTGTGCATAAATGGTTGTGTTTGTGTGCCTAAGTCAAAACAGATTTTATTTCAGCTTCAGGGGATATTGTATTTTCCTGCTGTAAAAAGAGATGGTATACGTCCTAAATAGCTCCCTATTCCCTAAATAGTGCACTACTTTTGAGCAGAACCCTATGAGCCCTGGTCAAAAGAAGTGGAAGATAAAGGGATTAGAGCCATTTGGGACTCAGACATTGACAGTACATACACAGGCCATGACGACAAAACAAACAACATGTTTGAAAGGAGCCTCTATCAAGCTGTCGCACGATGATTACACTGTTACTATGATTGACTAACAAACAGAATGTCTAGCAATTGTTTTTATATGATATGAAAGAGTATCTATACCAAACTGTTCATACCCAGTATACCAAACTGTTCATACCCAGTATACCAAACTGTTCACACCCAGTATACCAAACTGTTCACACCCAGTATACCAAACTGTTCACACCCAGTATACCCAAACTGTTCACACCCAGTATACAAAACTGTTCATACCCAGTATACCAAACTGTTCATACCCAGTATACCAAACTGTTCACACCCAGTATACCAAACTGTTCACACCCAGTATACCAAACTGTTCACACCCAGTATACCAAACTGTTCACACCCAGTATACCAAACTGTTCACACCCAGTATACCAAACTGTTCACACCCAGTATACCAAACTGTTCACACCCAGTATACCAAACTGTTCACACCCAGTATACCCAAACTGTTCACACCCAGTATACCCAAACTGTTCACACCCAGTATACCAAACTGTTCATACCCAGTATACCAAACTGTTCATACCCAGTATACCAAACTGTTCATACCCAGTATACCAAACTGTTCACACCCAGTATACCAAACTGTTCACACCCAGTATACCAAACTGTTCACACCCAGTATACCCAAACTGTTCACACCCAGTATACCCAAACTGTTCACACCCAGTATACCAAACTGTTCACACCCAGTATACCAAACTGTTCACACCCAGTATACCCAAACTGTTCACACCCAGTATACCCAAACTGTTCACACCCAGTATACCAAACTGTTCACACCCAGTATACCAAACTGTTCACACCCAGTATACCCAAACTGTTCACACCCAGTATACCAAACTGTTCACACCCAGTATACCAAACTGTTCACACCCAGTATACCAAACTGTTCACACCCAGTATACCCAAACTGTTCACACCCAGTATACCCAAACTGTTCACACCCAGTATACCAAACTGTTCACACCCAGTATACCAAACTGTTCACACCCAGTATACCAAACTGTTCACACCCAGTATACCAAACTGTTCACACCCAGTATACTCAAACTGTTCACACCCAGTATACCCAAACTGTTCACACCCAGTATACCAAACTGTTCACACCCAGTATACCAAACTGTTCACACCCAGTATACCAAACTGTTCACACCCAGTATACCAAACTGTTCACACCCAGTATACCCAAACTGTTCACACCCAGTATACCCAAACTGTTCACACCCAGTATACCCAAACTGTTCACACCCAGTATACCCAAACTGTTCACACCCAGTATACCAAACTGTTCACACCCAGTATACCAGACTGTTCACACCCAGTATACCAAACTGTTCACACCCAGTATACCCAAACTGTTCACACCCAGTATACCAAACTGTTCACACCCAGTATACCAAACTGTTCACACCCAGTATACCCAAACTGTTCACACCCAGTATACCAAACTGTTCACACCCAGTATACCCAAACTGTTCACACCCAGTATACCAAACTGTTCACACCCAGTATACCAAACTGTTCACACCCAGTATACCCAAACTGTTCACACCCAGTATACTCAAACTGTTCACACCCAGTATACCCAAACTGTTCACACCCAGTATACCCAAACGGTTCACTCCCCGTATACCCAAACGGTTCACACCCAGTATACCCAAACTGTTCACTCCCAGTATACCCAAACGGTTCACTCCCAGTATACCCAAACTGTTCACTCCCAGTATACCCAAACTGTTCACTCCCAGTATACCCAAACGGTTCACTCCCCGTATACCCAAACGGTTCACACCCAGTATACCCAAACGGTTCACACCCAGTATACCCAAACGGTTCACTCTCCGTATACCCAAACGGTTCACTCCCCGTATACCCAAACGGTTCACTCCCAGTATACCCAAACGGTTCACACCCAGTATACCCAAACGGTTCACTCCCAGTATACCCAAACGGTTCACACCCAGTATACCCAAACGGTTCACTCCCCGTATACCCAAACGGTTCACACCCAGTATACCCAAACGGTTCACACCCAGTATACCCAAACGGTTCACTCCCCGTATACCCAAACGGTTCACACCCAGTATACCCAAACGGTTCACACCCAGTATACCCAAACGGTTCACACCCAGTATACCCAAACGGTTCACACCCAGTATACCCAAACGGTTCACACCCAGTATACCCAAACGGTTCACACCCAGTATACCCAAACGGTTCACTCCCGTATACCCAAACGGTTCACACCCAGTATACCCAAACGGTTCACACCCAGTATACCCAAACGGTTCACACCCAGTATACCCAAACTGTTCACACCCAGTATACCCAAACGGTTCACTCCCCGTATACCCAAACGGTTCACTCCCGTATACCCAAACGGTTCACACCCAGTATACCAAACTGTTCACACCCAGTATACCCAAACGGTTCACTCCCAGTATACCCAAACGGTTCACACCCAGTATACCCAAACGGTTCACACCCAGTATACCCAAACGGTTCACACCCAGTATACCCAAACGGTTCACTCCCAGTATACCCAAACTGTTCACACCCAGTATACCCAAACGGTTCACACCCAGTATACCCAAACGGTTCACTCTCCGTATACCCAAACGGTTCACACCCAGTATACCCAAACGGTTCACACCCAGTATACCCAAACGGTTCACACCCAGTATACCCAAACGGTTCACTCCCGTATACCCAAACGGTTCACACCCAGTATACCCAAACGGTTCACTCCCGTATACCCAAACGGTTCACTCCCAGTATACCCAAACGGTTCACTCCCAGTATACCCAAACGGTTCACTCCCAGTATACCCAAACTGTTCACACCCAGTATACCCAAACGGTTCACTCCCGTATACCCAAACGGTTCACACCCAGTATACCCAAACGGTTCACACCCAGTATACCCAAACGGTTCACTCCCGTATACCCAAACGGTTCACACCCAGTATACCCAAACGGTTCACTCCCGTATACCCAAACGGTTCACACCCAGTATACCAAACTGTTCACACCCAGTATACCCAAACGGTTCACTCCCAGTATACCCAAACGGTTCACACCCAGTATACCCAAACGGTTCACACCCAGTATACCCAAACGGTTCACACCCAGTATACCCAAACGGTTCACTCCCAGTATACCCAAACTGTTCACACCCAGTATACCCAAACGGTTCACACCCAGTATACCCAAACGGTTCACTCTCCGTATACCCAAACGGTTCACACCCAGTATACCCAAACGGTTCACACCCAGTATACCCAAACGGTTCACACCCAGTATACCCAAACGGTTCACTCCCCGTATACCCAAACGGTTCACACCCAGTATACCCAAACGGTTCACTCCCCATATACCCAAACGGTTCACTCCCAGTATACCCAAACGGTTCACACCCAGTATACCCAAACGGTTCACACCCAGTATACCCAAACGGTTCACTCCCAGTATACCCAAACGGTTCACACCCAGTATACCCAAACGGTTCACACCCAGTATACCCAAATGGTTCACACCCAGTATACCCAAACGGTTCACTTCCAGTATACCCAAACGGTTCACTCCCAGTATACCCAAACGGTTCACTCCCAGTATACCCAAACGGTTCACTCCCCGTATACCCAAACGGTTCACACCCAGTATACCCAAACGTTTCACACCCAGTATACCCAAACGGTTCACACCCAGTATACCCAAACGGTTCACACCCAGTATACCCAAACGGTTCACACCCAGTATACCCAAACGGTTCACTCCCAGTATACCCAAACGGTTCACTCCCAGTATACCCAAACGGTTCACTCCCAGTATACCCAAACTGTTCACACCCAGTATACCCAAACGGTTCACTCCCCGTATACCCAAACGGTTCACACCCAGTATACCCAAACGGTTCACACCCAGTATACCCAAACGGTTCACTCCCCGTATACCCAAACGGTTCACACCCAGTATACCCAAACGGTTCACTCCCCGTATACCCAAACGGTTCACACCCAGTATACCAAACTGTTCACACCCAGTATACCCAAACGGTTCACTCCCAGTATACCCAAACGGTTCACACCCAGTATACCCAAACGGTTCACACCCAGTATACCCAAACGGTTCACACCCAGTATACCCAAACGGTTCACTCCCAGTATACCCAAACTGTTCACACCCAGTATACCCAAACGGTTCACACCCAGTATACCCAAACGGTTCACTCTCCGTATACCCAAACGGTTCACACCCAGTATACCCAAACGGTTCACACCCAGTATACCCAAACGGTTCACACCCAGTATACCCAAACGGTTCACTCCCGTATACCCAAACGGTTCACACCCAGTATACCCAAACGGTTCACTCCCCGTATACCCAAACGGTTCACTCCCAGTATACCCAAACGGTTCACACCCAGTATACCCAAACGGTTCACTCCCCGTATACCCAAACGGTTCACTCCCAGTATACCCAAACGGTTCACACCCAGTATACCCAAACGGTTCACACCCAGTATACCCAAACGGTTCACACCCAGTATACCCAAACGGTTCACTTCCAGTATACCCAAACGGTTCACTCCCAGTATACCCAAACGGTTCACTCCCAGTATACCCAAACGGTTCACTCCCCGTATACCCAAACGGTTCACACCCAGTATACCCAAACGTTTCACACCCAGTATACCCAAACGGTTCACACCCAGTATACCCAAACGGTTCACACCCAGTATACCCAAACGGTTCACACCCAGTATACCCAAACGGTTCACACCCAGTATACCCAAACGGTTCACTCCCCGTATACCCAAACGGTTCACTCCCAGTATACCCAAACGGTTCACACCCAGTATACCCAAACGGTTCACTCCCAGTATACCCAAACTGTTCACACCCAGTATACCCAAACGGTTCACTCCCAGTATACCCAAACTGTTCACACCCAGTATACCCAAACGGTTCACTCCCCGTATACCCAAACGGTTCACACCCAGTATACCCAAACGGTTCACTCCCAGTATACCCAAACGGTTCACTCCCCGTATACCCAAACGGTTCACTCCCAGTATACCCAAACGGTTCACTCCCAGTATACCCAAACGGTTCACTCCCCGTATACCCAAACGGTTCACTCCCAGTATACCCAAACGGTTCACACCCAGTATACCCAAACGGTTCACTCCCAGTATACCCAAACTGTTCACACCCAGTATACCCAAACGGTTCACTCCCCGTATACCCAAACTGTTCACACCCAGTATACCCAAACGGTTCACACCCAGTATACCCAAACGGTTCACTCCCCGTATACCCAAACGGTTCACTCCCAGTATACCCAAACGGTTCACTCCCCGTATACCCAAACGGTTCACACCCAGTATACCCAAACTGTTCACACCCAGTATACCCAAACGGTTCACACCCAGTATACCCAAACTGTTCACACCCAGTATACCCAAACGGTTCACTCCCCGTATACCCAAACGGTTCACACCCAGTATACCCAAACTGTTCACACCCAGTATACCCAAACTGTTCACACCCAGTATACCCAAACGGTTCACTCCCCGTATACCCAAACGGTTCACACCCAGTATACCCAAACGGTTCACACCCAGTATACCCAAACTGTTCACACCCAGTATACCCAAACGGTTCACTCCCCGTATACCCAAACTGTTCACACCCAGTATACCCAAACGGTTCACTCCCCGTATACCCAAACGGTTCACACCCAGTATACCCAAACTGTTCACACCCAGTATACCCAAACGGTTCACACCCAGTATACCCAAACTGTTCACACCCAGTATACCCAAACGGTTCACTCCCCGTATACCCAAACGGTTCACACCCAGTATACCCAAACGGTTCACACCCAGTATACCCAAACGGTTCACTCCCCGTATACCCAAACGGTTCACACCCAGTATACCCAAACGGTTCACTCCCAGTATACCCAAACGGTTCACACCCAGTATACCCAAACGGTTCACACCCAGTATACCCAAACGGTTCACACCCAGTATACCCAAACGGTTCACTTCCAGTATACCCAAACGGTTCACTCCCAGTATACCCAAACGGTTCACTCCCAGTATACCCAAACGGTTCACACCCAATATACCCAAACGGTTCACACCCAGTATACCCATGGTACAGTAACAGTATATCTATTAACTCACCCTCTATGGTACAGTAGCAGTATATCTATTAACTCACCCTCTATGGGACAGTAACAGTATATCTATTAACTCACCCTCTATGGGACAGTAACAGTATATCTATTAACTCACCCTCTATGTTAAAGTAACAGTATATCTATTAACTCACCCTCTATGGTACAGTAACAGTATATCTATTAACTCACCCTCTATGTTACAGTAACAGTATATCTATTAACTCACCCTCTATGGTACAGTAACAGTATATCTATTAACTCACCCTCTATGGTACAGTAACAGTATATCTATTAACTCACCCTCTATGTTACAGTAACAGTATATCTATTAACTCACCCTCTATGGTACAGTAACAGTATATCTATTAACTCACCCTCTATGGTACAGTAACAGTATATCTATTAACTCACCCTCTATGGTACAGTAACAGTATATCTATTAACTCACCCTCTATGGTACAGTAACAGTATATCTATTAACTCACCCTCTATGTTACAGTAACAGTATGTCTATTAACTCACCCTCT
>NW_026282881.1:95000-105000 GCF_023373465.1 Oncorhynchus keta
CTAGGGGCTAATCCAAAGTACGCTAGTCATAGGATGTTTTAGGACGTTTAAAAGAGTTCAGGGGTAGGAGGGAGGGAGGGAGAATAGAAAGAGAGAGAGAGAGAATAGAAAGAGAGAGAGAAAGAGAGAGAATAGAAAGAGAGAGAGAGAATAGAAAGAGAGAGAGAATAGAAAGGAGAGAGAGAGAATAGAAAGAGAGAGAGAATAGAAAGAGAGAGAGAATAGAAGGAGAGAGAGAGAGAATAGAAAGAGAGAGAGATAGAGAATAGAAAGAGAGAGAGAGAGAGACAGAGAGAATAGAAAGAAAGAAAGAGAGAGAGAATAGAAAGAGAGAGAGAGAGAGTAGAAAGAGAGAGAGAGAATAGAAAGAGAGAGAGAGAGAGAGAGAGAGAGAGAGAGAGAGAGAGAGAGAGAGAGAGAGAGAGAGAGAGAGAGAGAGAGAGAGAGAGAGAGAGAGAGAGAGAGAGAATAGAAAGAGAGAGAGAAAGAGAGAGAATAGAAAGAGAGAGAGAGAATAGAAAGAGAGAGAGAATAGAAAGGAGAGAGAGAGAATAGAAAGAGAGAGAGAATAGAAAGAGAGAGAGAATAGAAGAGAGAGAGAGAGAATAGAAAGAGAGAGAGATAGAGAATAGAAAGAGAGAGAGAGAGAGACAGAGAGAATAGAAAGAAAGAAAGAGAGAGAGAATAGAAAGAGAGAGAGAGAGAGTAGAAAGAGAGAGAGAATATAGAAAGAGAGAGAGAGAGAAAATAGTAAGAGAGAGAGAGAGAGAGGGAGAGAGAGAGAGAGAGAGAGAGAGAGAGAGAGAGAGAGAGAGAGAGAGAGAGAGAGAGAGAGAGAGAGAGAGAGAGAGAATAGAAAGAGAGAGGAGTGGAGTTAAAAAGAGCACATGTTAGCCCTGGAGCAGCAGATATCCCTGGCTTTGCGTGGGCCGTGAGAGATATGAGAAGAAGGGACACGGTTGGAATCGCAGGAAAGCCCAAATCCAAACGCATTAAATCTGTTGTCTTCATCTTTTAACTGTCTCTATTTGAAAGAGAAAAGTGTTGAGCCCAACAGCACAGCAGGCCTCTGGCTAAATAAACAGGCATTAAGGCATAATAAGGCATTTCTGCATTCAAAAATATAAAAAAACATATTGTATAATGAAACCGGGGGGTGAATATGATTCACATGTGTAGAAATAAATACTTCTGTTCCTCTGTTCTTCTCTCTAACTCTTTGTCTCCTTCCGATTCCTCTCCCTCTCTCTCCTGATCCCTAGTTTCTGTCCTCTCTCTCTCTCTCTCTCTCTCTCTCTCTCTCTCTCTCTCTCTCTCTCTCTCCTGTTCTCCTGCTCTCCTGAGTTTAAAGGACTTCTCTCTCTTTAATCTCAGTCTGTGTTTAACTCTGTGGGGACAGAGCAGGGGGCTCTTAGAGAGGAAAAGATAAAAGATGGGGAAATGGACCATTAATAGCCCAGGGATGTTTAGGCTAGGAAGCTAGGCCATTGGGGTGTGTGCGCGTGTGTGTGTGTGTGCTTGGTTATCGATCGCTAGGGGGAATCTGTCTTATCCTACACAGTGTGCTTTGGGGAGGCCAAGCCCGGTTCGCCCGACACGCGGTCGCTTACTAAACCCCCTTCGCCCCTCTCGGCCCCCATCGCTCAGCGAGAGAGAATGCAAGCAGGTAAAAGGGTAAACGTTCAGGCTATCCATCATTGCAGGTAGGAGGGCTGGGGCAATGGAGTGAGGGACTGAGGCTGGAACTCTGACTGAACCATCCCCACCTACAAGGGATGGTTTGGTCCATTTGTCATACTGTACACCTCATACCGGCTCATTCCATTTACCCCATTTCCTTTACCACAGGGGAGAAAGGGAGATACTTCATCTGGCCTGCCCCCTCCCCCCGCCTCTCCATTCTCCAATCTCCTTTCAACTTCATATCTCTCACACCACAGCTGCTCAGGCATACCCACTCTCCCTCTCCTCCTCCTCCCCCCATCTCTCACTCCAGGGGGGAAATCTGTTCATTTCTCAAATTCTACCTGCACACTGGCACTACCCTTCCCTCCCTCCTTCCCTCCATCCTCCATCCCTATTGTCATTTACTGTACTGGTCCCCTGGTGAACCTTAGCAGCAGCACTGAACACATCACTTTAAATCTGGCCCTCGTTTTACTGGCTATTTCTCCCACATGGGGCCAACTCAGATGAGCTGTGGCTCCCATATACACTCAATCAACTGCTATCTGACAAATCGTTCTCTCTCAAACCGCACGCACGCCGCACGCACGCACGCACGCACGCACGCACGCACGCACGCACGCACGCACACACACACACACACACACACACACACACACACACACACACACACACACACACACACACACACACACACACACACACACACCATCTATCGGTTAACTACAGCTGTTTCTATCTCTTTTTCTCTGCAGAGAAACATGCCATCTCCGCAAGGCTATATGACATGAGGAGAGCTGGTCAGTAATGGGGGAAACATTCAGTAATAAGCGTTACTGTACTGATGAAAATCAGCAGCACGGCCTCCCGGGTGGCGCAGTGGTTAAGGGCGCTGTACTGCAGCGCCAGCTGTGCCACCAGAGACTCTGAGTTCGCGCCCAGACTCTGTCGTAACCGGCCGCGACCGGGAGGTCCGTGGGGCGAGGCACAATTGGCCTAGCGTTGTCCGGGTTAGGGAGGCCTTGGCCGGTAGGGAAATCCTTGTCTCATCGCGCACCAGCGACTCCTGTGGTGGGCCGGGCGCAGTGCACACTAACCAAGGTTGCCAGGTGCACGGTGTTTCCTCCGACACATTGGTGCGGCTGGCTTCTGGGTTGGATGCTGTGTTAAGAAGCAGTGCTAAAGTAAGCCTCTGTTTGTAATACAATAGCTACAATGCTAAAGTAAGCATATGTTTGTAATACAATAGCTACAATGCTAAAGTAAGCCTCTGCTTGTAATACAATAGCTACAATGCTAAAGTAAGCCTCTGTTTGCAATACAATAGCTACAATGCTAAAGTAAGCCTCTGCTTGTAATACAATAGCTACAATGCTAAAGTAAGCCTCTGTTTGTAATACAATAGCTACAATCCTAAAGTAAGCCTCTGGTGGTAATACAATAGCTACAATGCTAAAGTAAGCCTCTGCTTGTAATACAATAGCTACAATGCTAAAGTAAGCCTCTGTTTGTAATACAATAGCTGTAATGCTAAAGTAAGCAAGTAAGCCTCTGTTTGTAATACAATAGCTACAATCCTAAAGTAAGCCTCTGGTGGTAATACAATAGCTACAATGCTAAAGTAAGCCTCTGCTTGTAATACAATAGCTACAATGCTAAAGTAAGCCTCTATTTGTAATACAATAGCTACAGTGCTAAAGTAAGCCTCTGCTTGTAATACAATAGCTACAATGCTAAAGTAAGCCTCTGGTTGTAATACAATAGCTACAATGCTAAAGTAAGCCTCTGCTTGTAATACAATAGCTACAATGCTAAAGTAAGCCTCTGGTGGTAATACAATAGCTACAATGCTAAAGTAAGCCTCTGCTTGTAATACAATAGCTACAATGCTAAAGTAAGCCTCTGGTGGTAATACAATAGCTACAATGCTAAAGTAAGCCTCTGTTTGTAATACAATAGCTACAATGCTAAAGTAAGCCTCTGCTTGTAATACAATAGCTACATACATACAACGTCTACTGAATAGAACTTCCGCACTCAACAACCCAGTCGCATTCCGCTTCGCTCCACAGGTAGTATCACATTTTCATTTCATTTCATTACAGCACAACGGTTTGATTTATTTCATCGTAGCTAGCTACATAGCTAGCTACATAGCCGTCTGTGTATCAAAGATAATTGTGTAGTCTAGAGCGATTTTCTAGGTTAGCTAGCCAGCTATTGTCGTTCTTTTAACGCAACGTAACGTAATCAACACTGCTAGCTAGCCAGCTAGCCCCGGAATAGCAGCACTGTAGAAACTATTACACTCAACGGAACGACTTGATTAGTGTAGTGTCAACAACGCAGCCACTGCCAGCTGGCCTACAAAGTCAACAACGCAGCCACTGCCAGCTAGCCTACTTCAGCAGTACTGTATCATTTTAATCACTTTAGTCAATAAGATTCTTGCTACGTAAGCTTAACTTTCTGAACATTCGAGACGTGTAGTCCACTTGTCATTCCAATCTCCTTGCATTAGCGTAGCCTCTTCTGTAGCCTGTCAACTATGTGTCTGTCTATCCCTGTTCTCTCCTCTCTGCACAGACCATACAAACGCTCCACACCGCGTGGCCGCGGCCACCCTAATCTGGTGGTCCCAGCGCGCACGACCCACGTGGAGTTCCAGGTCTCCGGTAGCCTCTGGAAGTGCCGATCTGCGGCCAACAAGGCAGAGTTCATCTCAGCCTATGCCTCCCTCCAGTCCCTCGACTTCTTGGCACTGACGGAAACATGGATCACCACAGATAACACTGCTACTCCTACTGCTCTCTCTTCGTCCGCCCACGTTTTCTCGCACACCCCGAGAGCTTCTGGTCAGCGGGGTGGTGGCACCGGGATCCTCATCTCTCGCAAGTGGTCATTCTCTCTTTCTCCCCTTACCCATCTGTCTATCGCCTCCTTTGAATTTCATGCTGTCACAGTTACCAGCCCTTTCAAGCTTAACATCCTTATCATTTATCGCCCTCCAGGTCCCCTCGGAGAGTTCATCAATGAGCTTGATGCCTTGATAAGCTCCTTTCCTGAGGACGGCTCACCTCTCACAGTTCTGGGCGACTTTAACCTCCCCACGTCTACCTTTGACTCATTCCTCTCTGCCTCCTTCTTTCCACTCCTCTCCTCTTTTGACCTCACCCTCTCACCTTCCCCCCCTACTCACAAGGCAGGCAATACGCTCGACCTCATCTTTACTAGATGCTGTTCTTCCACTAACCTCATTGCAACTCCCCTCCAAGTCTCCGACCACTACCTTGTATCCTTTTCCCTCTCGCTCTCATCCAACACTTCCCACACTGCCCCTACTCGGATGGTATCGCGCCGTCCCAACCTTCGCTCTCTCTCCCCCGCTACTCTCTCCTCTTCCATCCTATCATCTCTTCCCTCTGCTCAAACCTTCTCCAACCTATCTCCTGATTCTGCCTCCTCAACCCTCCTCTCCTCCCTTTCTGCATCCTTTGACTCTCTATGTCCCCTATCCTCCAGGCCGGCTCGGTCCTCCCCTCCCGCTCCGTGGCTCGACGACTCATTGCGAGCTCACAGAACAGGGCTCCGGGCAGCCGAGCGGAAATGGAGGAAAACTCGCCTCCCTGCGGACCTGGCATCCTCTCTACATTTTCCTCCTCTGTCTCTGCTGCTAAAGCCACTTTCTACCACTCTAAATTCCAAGCATCTGCCTCTAACCCTAGGAAGCTCTTTGCCACCTTCTCCTCCCTCCTGAATCCTCCTCCCCCTCCCCCCTCCTCCCTCTCTGCAGATGACTTCGTCAACCATTTTGAAAGGAAGGTCGACGACATCCGATCCTCGTTTGCTAAGTCAAATGACACCGCTGGTTCTGCTCACACTGCCCTACCCTGTGCTCTGACCTCTTTCTCCCCTCTCTCTCCAGATGAAATCTCGCGTCTTGTGACGGCCGGCCGCCCAACAACCTGCCCACTTGACCCTATCCCCTCCTCTCTTCTCCAGACCATTTCCGGAGACCTTCTCCCTTACCTCACCTCGCTCATCAAGTCATCCCTGACCGCTGGCTACGTCCCTTCCGTCTTCAAGAGAGCGAGAGTTGCACCCCTTCTGAAAAAACCTACCTACTCGATCCCTCCGATGTCAACAACTACAGACCAGTATCCCTTCTTTCTTTTCTCTCCAAAACTCTTGAACGTGCCGTCCTTGGCCAGCTCTCCCGCTATCTCTCTCAGAATGACCTTCTTGATCCAAATCAGTCAGGTTTCAAGACTAGTCATTCAACTGAGACTGCTCTTCTCTGTATCACGGAGGCGCTCCGCACCGCTAAAGCTAACTCTCTCTCCTCTGCTCTCATCCTTCTAGACCTATCGGCTGCCTTCGATACTGTGAACCATCAGATCCTCCTCTCCACCCTCTCCGAGTTGGGCATCTCCGGCGCGGCCCACGCTTGGATTGCGTCCTACCTGGCAGGTCGCTCCTACCAGGTGGCGTGGCGAGAATCTGTCTCCTCACCACGCGCTCTCACCACTGGTGTCCCCCAGGGCTCTGTTCTAGGCCCTCTCCTATTCTCGCTATACACCAAGTCACTTGGCTCTGTCATAACCTCACATGGTCTCTCCTATCATTGCTATGCAGACGACACACAATTAATCTTCTCCTTTCCCCCTTCTGATGACCAGGTGGCGAATCGCATCTCTGCATGTCTGGCAGACATATCAGTGTGGATGACGGATCACCACCTCAAGCTGAACCTCGGCAAGACGGAGCTGCTCTTCCTCCCGGGAAGGACTGCCCGTTCCATGATCTCGCCATCACGGTTGACAACTCCATTGTGTCCTCCTCCCAGAGCGCTAAGAACCTTGGCGTGATCCTGGACAACACCCTGTCGTTCTCAACTAACATCAAGGCGGTGGCCCGTTCCTGTAGGTTCATGCTCTACAACATCCGCAGAGTACGACCCTGCCTCACACAGGAAGCGGCGCAGGTCCTAATCCAGGCACTTGTCATCTCCCGTCTGGATTACTGCAACTAGCTGTTGGCTGGGCTCCCTGCCTGTGCCATTAAACCCCTACAACTCATCCAGAACGCCGCAGCCCGTCTGGTGTTCAACCTTCCCAAGTTCTCTCACGTCACCCCGCTCCTCCTCTCTCTCCACTGGCTTCCAGTTGAAGCTCGCATCCGCTACAAGACCATGGTGCTTGCCTACGGAGCTGTGAGGGGAACGGCACCTCGGTACCTCCAGGCTCTGATCAGGCCCTACACCCAAACAAGGGCACTGCGTTCATCCACCTCTGGCCTGCTCGCCTCCCTACCACTGAGGAAGTACAGTAAAAAGCGCTGATCCCTGTGCCAGCCCGCTTCCTGTTACGAACCACGGACGCTGGCTACAAACACTACAGGAACACGGCTGGAGGTATAGTATCTGAACCCAGGTCTGCTCCAAGCTGCGATATGTCTCATATCAACTGTTTAAGCCACATTACTTCTTGCTTCAATGCACATGTATTCATGTGTATACTTAGAGCACAGGAGGCTGCTGAGGGGAGGAACGGAGCGAATGGTATCAAAACCTGGGAACCACGTGTTGGATGTATTTGTTACCATTCCACTGATTCCGCTCCAGCCAATACCACGAGCCCGTCCTCCCCAATTAAGGTGCCACCAACCTCCTGTGACTTAGAACACACTGAGTACGTTGCAGGAGGTACCAACCTTGGTTAATAGGATAAGACCTGTGTCTTTTAGATGATGCTTAAAGTGCTTTCAACATTTTACAATGTGCTTTTAACTCATACCTGAACATTTCGGCGTGCCCCTCTCTCTCTCTCTCTCTCTCTCTCTCTCTCTCTCTCTCTCCCTCCCTCCCTCCCTCCCTCCGCCTATTTCTGTTCTCTCTCTCTTTCATGGCTTCGTCTGAAGGAATGCTGGTCACATGCATTGTGTGTGTGTGTGTATGTGTGTGTAGCCATGCTGAATGAGCTGCGAGAGTCTTTGGTATGCGCGGCAGCACACACACACACACACACACACACACACACACACACACACACACACACACACACACACACACACACACACACACACTTCAATAAATACCTTTCAGATAGGGTGTGTCTGGTACTGTTACACTGAAAATGTGAGGCGTTGTGCCACCAATCTTGTGACTGTGAAAAATACACAGCAATATCAGAAACACTCAGAAACACGGAGGAAATGGTCCTCGAGACTGGCCTCTCTTTGCAAAGAGAAATGTTTACCTCAGAAACACATAGGAAATGGTCCTCGAGACTGGCCTCTCTTTGCAAAGAGAAATGTTTACCTCAGAAACACATAGGAAATGGTCCTCGAGACTGGCCTCTCTTTGCAAAGAGAGATGTTTACCTCAGAAACACAGAGGAAATGGTCCTCGAGACTGGCCTCTCTTTGCAAAGAGAGATGTTTACCTCAGAAACACAGAGGAAATGGTCCTAGAGACTGGCCTCTCTCTGCAAAGAGAAATGTTTACCTCAGAAAACACATCCATTACAAAGTAGCCTGTATTCAACTGAACAACATAGCTCTTTAGGGCAACTTCAAGTCGACACGTCTTTCCACGCTCCCCTTCTATCTACAACGCAAATAAGTATCTAGTCGCTTCTCAAAAATACCAACTCAACTTCTCAGAAAAGCTTTCTCAGCTAATTTGGGGATTTAAAATCGTAATGTCAATTATGTGGCCGTAATGTAGCCTCCCAACTGGGCAAACTAAACATCTCAGTCCAAAACCCCAGAAATGGAAACTATCAACTAAAACTTCCACAAAAAAATATGTTCTCACTTCCTTTAAAAAACAAACACTTTTGTGGAAAGTGTTATATATATATATATGAAAAGGCCCCATTGAGAAACAGGAGGAACCAGTGTGGAGAGGCTGATTTGGAGTACAGATAGAAAGTAGAGATATTAATATCATTCCCTATGGGGGCGCTCCTACTTAAAGACATTTCCTAAGCAGGTTTACTAGAGTGAAAATGAAAGATAAGGGTCTGCATCCCAAATGGCTCCCTATTCCCTACATAGGGCTCTGGTCAAAAGTAGTACACTACATATGGAATAGGGTGCAATTTGGGACATACCGGGGGTATTCTGGAGCTCTCTAGGAGTTCACTTGTCCCTGGGCAATCTCCAAACTACAGCTGAAAATGTCCCCTCAGACTTTACGTAAAATGTATTAGTCTTACAGCTGAATTTGTCTGCAGCCACTAAAGACTGTAGCCGTCATGTACTCCAGACTGTATCATATGTATGAGTCATGTTCAGTAGTATTTACAGAGGATATTACATTGGGGTCAATTATATTTCAACTTCCCCAGACTGTTGAGGAAATTGAATTGAAAGTGACTTGGCGATGTGAAAATTGCCTGTGATTCATAGAATCATTTTATTTCACGGAGTCGAAAAACACCCTGAATGATCCATTCTATCTAACACGGTAATGTAGGATGTAGTTAGCACTTCAATGAAATCAAATAAATGTTACAAAATGAAGGGAGGTAGGCAGGATTCAAGATTTCCTCTGTCTCATTGTCTCATTATGTTGCCTTCTCCATAAGGGAAGTCTATATCAGAGCAGTTTACATGGCTGGATTACAACACACACACACACACACACACACACACACACACACACACACACACACACACACACACACACACACACACACACACACACACACACACACACACACACACACACACACACACACACACACACACACACACATCCCCCTCCCACATACACACACCCAGCCCCCTCTCTCCTCCATGCAGTGCCAGCCTCACACATCCCCAGGCCAGAGGGAGAAGGTGACAGTATAGAGGTGACAGTGGCGGCCAGCCACCCTTTGGCCACAGACAAACACACGGGGTCACCCAGGGGCCACCCAGAGGGACACATAGGACAGAGACTGGGGTCAGACATCCAGCCTCCATACCAGGCCTGGTGACAACAACAATCCTGGACCAGAGAGTCCACTGTTTCCCCATACTGTACATAGAGTCAAATATCACTCTATTCTCCAGGAACCTTCTAACCCCCCTCTTTCTCCCATCTGAACCATGGGACTTACCATATGACATAGTGAAAAAAAATCAGTCTGGCATCAAATCATGTGTCTCTATCTATCAAGGGGCATAAAGGACCATTAAAAGACCATGAGAAGATACTGTCAATTCACCCCTAATGTTCCCCCAACTCTCTCTCTCTTTCCCATAAAACCAGTGGCCCTTCACATCGAAGCAGCTCTGAATAGACCCTCGTCACATGACCCGAGTC
>NW_026282881.1:110000-127500 GCF_023373465.1 Oncorhynchus keta
ACTGCACCCCCACACACACACTGCACCCACACACACACACTGCACCCCCACACACACACCTACACACACACACTGCACCCACACACACACCCACACACACACACTGCACCCACCCACCCACACACACCCACACACACACACACACTGCACCCAGAGTTAGGGGAGTTAGCTAGAAGACTTAAAGGGAGGCATCAGCAACATTGTGGGTATTCATTTCCTCTGTCTCGGCTGGAAGTGCAGGGCCATGCCAAGGCGGAGGCTCAGCCCTGTTGGAAGTGCCTGATGCTGGCTGCCAATCGGCCCAGAAATTTGGGGAGGAGAGGGGAGGAGAGGGGAGGACTGTGTGTGTGTGTGTGTTTGTGTGAGGGGGGGCTGTAGCTAATGAAAGACATCATTGGCAGCCCTCAGACATACCCCTCTCCCACACACCCCATTCAAAAATAGTGTGTGTGTGTACACATATGTGCATGTGTGCGTGCATGCATGCGTGCGATAAATGTGTGTGTTTGCACTAATGTGTGTATGTAATTATGGTCTGTCTGTCACAGAGTGGCCGAGGTCTAAGGTCCCCTGCTTGGCTTGAGAATTTTGAGCAGTGCCAGTTTTGACCCCCCTGCTTCCTCCTCTCCCTCCATCCCTCCCCAGCCTGGAGAAGTACCAGAATTATTCAGCCATCTCTCTCTCAACACAAACACCAATACTCAGAGTACACGCATTAGGGAGGCATGAGGTGTTGGAGATGGGTGCAACAAACACACGCATGAGTGGCACGCACACGCACACGGACACACACACACACACACACACACACACACACACACTCCACCGAGCCAGGAGAGACATTCTCAGGCTGGTACCATCTGTCCTACCCATCTCTTTCGGGCCTCACTGCCAGGCCACCAGTGAGTTGTGCTCAGTACCGACCTTGTCCCGCCGTCCACCTCACCATTTGACGCTAATTGCAGGAAATTATCTGTAATTTGTAAATTATTTAACCTTTACAGATGAAACGACCAAAGTGAGCTTGGCGGCAATGTAGGATCCCCCCGTGGACAAAGAGAGAGAGAGAGAACAGGACCGCGGTACGGACAGAAGTATGATAATGAAAGAGAGTGGGATTCAGATATCATTTAATTGCCCTGGTCAACTATCTGCGTGGTCCAAGTCCTAAAGTGTGTCATTGCATTGTGTGTGTGTTTGTCTTTTGCTTTGTGTGTGTGTGTATGTTGCACGCTGCCACTGTGTGTGCGCGTGGCTGTGTCGCTCACTGTGTGTGTGTGTGTGTGTGTGTCACTCGCTGTGTGTGTGTGTGTTTATGTGTGTGTGTCGCTCGCTGTGTGTGTGTGTGCATGGCTGTGTCGCTCGCTGTGTGTGTGTGTGTGTGTCGCTCGCTGTGTGTGTGTGGCTGTGTCGCTCGCTGTGTGTGTGTGTGTGTGTGTCGCTCGCTGTGTGTGTGTGGCTGTGTCACTCGCTGTGTGTGTGTGTGTCGCTCGCTGTGTGTGTGTGGGTGTGTCGCTCGCTGTGTGTGTGTGTGTGTGTGTGTGTGTGTGTGTGTGTGTGTGTCGCTCGCTGTGTGTGTGTGGCTGTGTCGCTCGCTCTGTGTGTGTGTGTGTCGCTCGCTGTGTGAGCGCATGGCTGTGTCGCTCTCTGTGTGTGTGTGTGTGTGTGTGTGTGTGTGTGTGTGTGTGTGTGTGTGTGTGTGTGTGTGTGTGTGTGTGTGTGTGTGTGTGTGTCGCTCGCTGTGTGTGTGTGTGTGTGTGTGTGTCGCTCGCTGTGTGTGTGTGGCTGTTTCGCTCGCTGTGTGTGTGTGTGTGTGTGTGTCGCTCGCTGTGTGTGTGTGTGTGTGTGTGTATGTGTGTCGCTCGCTGTGTGTGTGTGTGGCTGTGTCGCTCGCTGTGTGTGTGTGTGTCGCTCGCTGTGTCGCTCGCTGTGTGTGGCTGTGTCGCTCGCTGTGTGTGTGTGTGTCGCTCGCTGTGTGTGTGTGGCTGTGTCGCTCGCTGTGTGTGTGTGTGTGTCGCTCGCTGTGTGTGTGTGGCTGTGTCGCTCGCTGTGTGTGTGTGTGTGTGTGTGTGTCGCTCGCTGTGTGTGTGTGTGTGTCGCTCGCTGTGTGTGTGTGTCGCTCGCTGTGTGTGTGTGTGTGGCTGTGTCGCTCGCTGTGTGTGTGTGTGTGTGTCGCTCGCTCGCTGTGTGTGTGTGTCGCTCGCTGTGTGTGTGTGTGTGGCTGTGTCGCTCGCTGTGTGTGTGTGTGTCGCTCGCTGTGTGTGTGTGTGTCTGTGTCGCTGGCTGTGTGTGTGTGTGTGTGTGTGTGTGTGTGTGTGTGTGTGTGTGGCTGTGTCGCTTGCTGTGTGTGTGTGTGTGTGTGTGTGTGTGTGTGTGTGTGTGTGTGTGTGTGTGTGTGTGTGTGTGTGTGTGTGTGTCGCTCGCTGTGTGTGTGTGGCTGTGTATCGCTCGCTGTGTGTGTGTGTGTGTGTCGCTCGCTGTGTGTGTGTGGCTGTGTCGCTCGCTGCTGTGTGTGTGTGTGTATGTGTGTCGCACGCTGTGTGTGTGTGGCTGTGTCGCTCGCTGTGTGTGTGTGTGTGTGTGTGTCGCTCGCTGTGTGTGTGTGTGTCGCTCGCTGTGTGTGTGTCTCTCGCTGTGTGTGTGTGGCTGTGTCGCTCGCTGTGTGTGTGTGTGTGTCGCTCGCTGTGTGTGTGTGGCTGTGTCGCTCGCTGTGTGTGTGTGTGGGTGTCGCTCGCTGTGTGTGTGTGGCTGTGTAGCTCGCTGTGTGTGTGTGTGTGTCGCTCGCTGTGTGTGTGTGTGTGTGTGTCGCTCGCTGTGTGTGTGTGGCTGTGTCGCTCGCTGTGTGTGTGTGTGTGTGTGTGTGTGTGTGTGTGTGTGTGTGTGTGTGTGTGTCGCTCGCTGTGTGTGTGTGTGTCGCTCGCTGTGTGTGTGTGTGTGTGTCGCTTGCTGTGTGTGTGTGGGTGTCGCTCGCTGCGTGTGTGTGTGTGTGTGTGTATGTGTATGTGTGTGTGTGTCGCTCGCTGTGTGTGTGTGTGTGTCGCTCGCTGCGTGTGTGTGTGTATGTGTGAGTGCATGGCTGTGTCGCTCGCTGTGTGTGTATGTGTGTGTCGCTCGCTGTGTGTGTGTGTGTGTCGCTCGCTGTGTGTGTGTGTGTGTGTCGCTCGCTGTGTGTGTGTGTGTGTGTGTCGCTCGCTGTGTGTGTGTGGCTGTGTCGCTCGCTGTGTGTGTGTGTGTGTCTCGCTCGCTGTGTGTGTGTGTGTCGCTCGCTGTGTGTGTGTGTGTGGCTGTGTCGCTCGCTGTGTGTGTGTGTGTGTCGCTCGCTGTGTGTGTGTGTGTGTCGCTCGCTGTGTGTGTCGCTCGCTGTGTGTGTGTGTGTGTCGCTCGCTGTGTGTGTATGTGTGTGTGTGTCGCTCGCTGTGTGTGTGTGGCTGTGTCGCTCGCTGTGTGTGTGTGTGTGTGTGTCGCTCGCTGTGTGTGTGTGTGTCTGTGTCGCTCGCTGTGTGTGTGTGTGTGTGTGTGTGTGTCGCTCGCTGTGTGTGTGTGGCTGTGTCACTCGCTGTGTGTGTGTGTCGCTCGCTGTGTGTGTGTGTCGCTCGCTGTGTGTGTGTGTGTGTGGCTGTGTCGCTCGCTGTGTGTGTGTGTGTCGCTCGCTGTGTGTGTGTGTGTGTGTGTGTCGCTCGCTGTGTGTGTGCATGGCTGTGTCGCTCGCTGTGTGTGTGTGTGTCACTCGCTGTGTCGCTCGCTGTGTGTGTGTGTGTGTGTCGCTCGCTGTGTGTGTGTGTGTGTGTGTGTGTGTGTGTGTGTGTGTGTGTGTGTGTGTGTGTGTGTGTGTGTGTGTGTGTGTGTGTGTGTGTGTGTGTGTCGCTCGCTGTGTGTGTGCATGGCTGTGTCGCTCGCTGTGTGAGTGTGTGTGTGTCGCTCGCTGTGTTGCTTGCTGTGTGTGTGTGTGGCTGTGTCGCTCGCTGTGTGTGTGTGTGTGGCTGTGTCGCTCGCTGTGTGTGTGTGTGTGGCTGTGTCGCTCGCTGTGTGTGTATGTGTGTGTATGTGGCTGTGTCGCTCGCTGTGTGTGTGTGTGTGGCTGTGTCGCTCGCTGTGTGTGTATGTGTGTGTGTGGCTGTGTCGCTCGCTGTGTGTGTGTGTCGTTCCCAAAACAAGCCGGTGCCAGCCGCGACTGACTGGCTAATTAAACTCACCGCAGGGAATAAACGCTTCCTCTGCGCCTGCCATTTGTCATACCTGGCACAGAAATGTCACCAGCAAGAGAAACACAGCAGCCACGCAGACAGCGACTGACACACACACACCCTGCCACCACAGTGAATGTGACGCGGACACACACAGAGAGAGGAGCTGAGGTGACTGAGCTAGAGTTGCTATAGAGAGGGAGAGAATATGGGCAACAAGAGTGGGACAGGGAGAGAGGATGGGGGACAAGAGAGGGACAGGGAGAGAGGATGGGGACAAGAGAGGGACAGGGAGATAGGATGGGGACAAGAGAGGGACAGGGAGAGAGGATGGGGACAAGAGAGAGAGGGAGAGGGGATGGGACAAGAGAGGGACAGGGAGAGAGGATGGGGACAAGAGAGGGACAGGGAGAGAGGATGGGAACAAGAGAGGGACAGGGAGAGAGGATGGGGACAAGTGAGGGACAGGGAGAGAGGATGGGGACAAGAGAGGGACAGGGAGAGAGGATGGGGACAAGAGAGAGAGGGAGAGAGGATGAGGACAAGAGAGGGACAGGGAGAGAGGATGGGGACAAGAGAGGGACAGGGAGAGAGGATGGGGACAAGAGAGGGACAGGGAGAGAGGATGGGGACAAGAGAGGGACAGGGAGAGAGGATGGGGACAAGAGAGGGACAGGGAGAGAGGATGGGGACAAGAGAGGGACAGGGAGAGAGGATGGGGACAAGAGAGGGACAGGGAGAGAGGATGGGGACAAGAGAGGGACAGGGAGAGAGGATGGGGACAAGAGAGGGACAGGGAGAGAGGATGGGGACAAGAGAGGGACAGGGAGAGAGGATGGGGACAAGAGAGGGACAGGGAGAGAGGATGGGGACAAGAGAGGGACAGGTCTCACGGTTTGACTTCAGTATTCAACGCTTGTCCAGTATTTAACGTCACATTTCGACTGTTAAGGTTAGCCATTAACTCTGAATGGTTAAGGTTAGGCATTAACTCTGAATGGTTAAGGTTAGGCATTAACTCTGAATGGTTAAGGTTAGGCATTAACTCTGAATGGTTAAGGTTAGGCATTAACTCTGAATGGTTAAGGTTAGCCATTAACTCTGAATGGTTAAGGTTAGGCATTAACTCTGAATGGTTAAGGTTAGCCATTAACTCTGAATGGTTCAGGTTAGCCATTAACTCTGAATGGTTAAGGTTAGGCATTAACTCTGAATGGTTAAGGTTAGCCATTAACTCTGAATGGTTAAGGTTAGGCATTAACTCTGAATGGTTAAGGTTAGCCATTAACTCTGAATGGTTAAGGTTAGGCATTAACTCTGAATGGTTAAGGTTAGGCATTAACTCTGAATGGTTAAGGTTAGCCATTAACTCTGAATGGTTAAGGTTAGGCATTAACTCTGAATGGTTAAGGTTAGCCATTAACTCTGAATGGTTAAGGTTAGCCATTAACTCTGAATGGTTAAGGTTAGGCATTAACTCTGAATGGTTAAGGTTAGGCATTAACTCTGAATGGTTAAGGTTAGCCATTAACTCTGAATGGTTAAGGTTAGGCATTAACTCTGAATGGTTAAGGTTAGCCATTAACTCTGAATGGTTCAGGTTAGCCATTAACTCTGGATGGTTAAGGTTAGGCGTTAACTCTGAATGGTTAAGGTTAGGCATTAACTCTGAATGGTTAAGGTTAGGCATTAACTCTGAATTGTTAAGGTAAGGGTTAAGGTTAGCCATTAACTCTGAATGGTTAAGGTAAGGGTTAAGGTTAGGCATTAACTCTGAATGGTTAAGGTAAGGGTAAAGGTTAGCCATTAACTCTGAATGATTAAGGTTAGGCATTAACTCTGAATGGTTAAGGTTAGCCATTAACTCTGAATGGTTAAGGTTAGGCATTAACTCTGAATGGTTAAGGTAAGGGTTAAGGTTAGCCATTAACTCTGAATGGTTAAGGTAAGGGTTAAGGTTAGCCATTAACTCTGAATGGTTAAGGTAAGGGTTAAGGTTAGGCATTAACACTGAATGGTTAAGGTAAGGGTTAAGGTTAGCCATTAACTCTGATTGGGTAAGGTAAGGGTTAAGGTTAGCCATTAACTCTGAATGGTTAAGGTAAGGGTTAAGGTTAGGCATTAACTCTGAATGGTTAAGGTAAGGGTAAAGGTTAGCCATTAACTCTGAATGATTAAGGTTAGGCATTAACTCTGAATGGTTAAGGTAAGGATTAAGGTTAGGCATTAACTCTGAATGGTTAAGGTAAGGGTTAAGGTTAGGCATTAACTCTGAATGGTTAAGGTAAGGGTTAAGGTTAGGCATTAACTCTGAATGATTAAGGTTAGCCATTAACTCTGAATGGTTAAGGTAAGGGTTAAGGTTAGCCATTAACTCTGAATGGTTAAGGTAAGGGTTAAGGTTAGGCATTAACTCTGAATGGTTAAGGTAAGGGTAAAGGTTAGCCATTAACTCTGAATGATTAAGGTTAGGCATTAACTCTGAATGGTTAAGGTAAGGGTTAAGGTTAGGCATTAACTCTGAATGGTTAAGGTAAGGGTTAAGGTTAGCCATTAACTCTGAATGGTTAAGGTAAGGGTTAAGGTTAGGCATTAACTCTGAATGATTAAGGTTAGGCATTAACTCTGAATGGTTAAGGTTAGGCATTAACACTGAATGGTTAAGGTTAGGCATTAACTCTGAATGGTTAAGGTAAGGGTTAAGGTTAGGCATTAACTCTGAATGATTAAGGTTAGGCATTAACACTGAATGGTTAAGGTAAGGGTTAAGGTTAGGCATTAACTCTGAATGATTAAGGTTAGGCATTAACACTGAATGGTTAAGGTAAGGGTTAAGGTTAGGCATTAACTCTGAATGGTTAAGGTAAGGGTTAAGGTTGGGCATTAACTCTGAATGGTTAAGGTAAGGGTTAAGGTTAGGCATTAACTCTGAATGGTTAAGGTAAGGGTTAAGGTTAGGCATTAACTCTGAATGGTTAAGGTAAGGGTTAAGTTTAGGCATTAACTCTGAATGTTTAAGGTAAGGGTTAAGGTTAGGCCTTAACTCTGAAGGGTTAAAGTTAGGGTTAGGGTTAGCCGAAGCTCGCTGCTTAATCCTATCCGCCATCTCCATCAACAACGCTCTAGAGAGTGACAGAGAAACAGACAGACTGACCTGGCTCAACAACATTAACCAGACAATGTTGCTCACTCACTCGGCTCGCACACTTCAGTCTCAGGAGAGTATCCCACAATCTTTCTCTCTCTCTCTCTCTCTCTCTCTCTCTCTCTCTCTCTCTCTCTCTCTCTCTCTCTCTCTCTCTCTCTCTCTCTCTCTCTTTCTCTCCCTTTCTCTCTCTCTCTCTCTCTCTCTCTCTCTGCTGTGACATAAGAGCTTGGGTTCTACCGTCAGGTCCCTGATAACATCCCTCTCCTCGCAATTTTGCAGATTAACACTGGAGTGATAAATGATCAGATGGTCATGTACAGGTAGAGATATTGGTGTGCAAAAGAGCAGAAAATAAATAAATAAAAACAGTAAGGGGATGAGGTAGGTAAAAATGGGTGGGCTATTTGCCGATAGACTATGTACAGCTGCAGCGATCAGTTAGCTGCTCAGATAGCAGATGTTTGAAGTTGGTGAGGGAGATAAAAGTCTCCAACTTCAGCGATTTTTGAAATTCGTTCCAGTCACAGGCAGCAGAGAACTGGAACGAAAGGCGGCCAAATGAGGTGTTGGCTTTAGGGATGATCAGTGAGATACACCTGCTCGCGTGCTACGGATGGGTGTTGCCATCGTGACCAGTGAACTGAGATAAGGCAGAGCTTTATCTAGCATGGACTTGTATATGACCTGGAGCCAGTGGGTCTGGAGACGAATATGTAGCGAGGGCCAGCCGACTAGAGCATACAAGTCGCAGTGGTGGGTGGTATAAGGTGCTTTAGTAACAAAACGGATGGCACTGTGATAAACTGCATCCAGTTTGCTGAGTAGAGTGTTGGAAGCAATTTTGTAGATGACATCGCCGAAGACGAGGATCGGTAGGATAGTCAGTTTTACTAGGGTAAGTTTGGCGGCGTGAGTGAAGGAGGCTTTGTTGCGGAATAGAAAGCCGACTCTTGATTTGATTTTCGATTGGAGATGTTTGATATGAGTCTGTAAGGAGAGTTTACAGTCTAGCCAGACACCTAGGTACTTACAGATGTCCACATATTCAAGGTTGGAACCATCCAGGGTGGTGATGCTGGTCAGGCGTGCGGGTGCAGGCAGCGAACGGTTGAAAAGCATGCATTTGGTTTTACTAGCGTGACAGAAGCTCCAAGAGCTTGGGATCTCCCGTCAGGTCCCTGATAACATCCCTCTCCTCGCCTCTCTCTCTCTCTCTCTCTCTCCCTCCCTACCTCCCCCGTCAGGTCCCTGATAACATCCCTCTCCTCGCCTCTCTCTCTCTCTCCCCTCTCTACCGGTCTGTCTGCCTGTGACAGTCCCCCCACCAACACCATCCATCGCGGCACATAGACGCATACACACGCGCAGACACATACACACGCGCAGACACATGCACACGCGCAGACACATACACACGCGCAGACACATGCACACGCGCAGACACATACACACGCGCAGACACATGCACACGCGCAGACACATACACACGCGCGTACACATACACACGCGCGTACACACACACACACACACACACACACACACACACACACACACACACACACACACACACACACACACACACACACACACACACACACACACACACACACACACACACACACACACACCGTGGCACAGCGCAGCTGTACGTTACTGGCGTGACATCTTTACTGGCGTGTAGACACAGCCCCCCAGACATCTCTAGATTCTAGAATGTTCCCCACCACTATGCTGCAGCAGACACAGACATACTCCCACTGTGACGGCTGGCTGCTGGTGGGAAGAACACCACAGTGTCAAGTCACTGGCTTGTGTGTGGTACAAATGTCTAGTCTTGTGTACTACAAGGCTACACAGGATGCTTACTTGTAGCCTTTTACACAATGTAGACTTCCAAGTCAAGTACTTCTCACGTACAAGATGATATCAAAAGGCCGCTGTCTTTTTGAAAATTAGACTGTATTTCAGTACAACATTTATTAAATCATCCTTCACAAACAACTATTTTCTAACAGCTCTCTCTCCTCTCCTCTCCTCTCCTCTCCTCTCCTCTCCTCTCCTCTCCTCTCCTCTCCCGGCCTCCTCTCCTCTCCTCTCCTCTCCCGGCCTCCTCTCCTCTCCTCTCCTCTCCTCTCCTCTCCTCTCCTCTCCCGGCCTCCTCTCCTCTCCTCTCCTCTCCCGGCCTCCTCACATCCTCCCTGCTGTCCCCTTCCTGTCTCCTCTCCTCTCCTCTCCTCTCCCGGCCTCCTCTCCTCTCCTCTCCCGGCCTCCTCACATCCTCCCTGCTGTCCCCTTCCTGTCTCCTCTCCTCTCCTATCCTCTCCTCTCCCCTCTTCTCCTCTCCGGTCTCCTCACATCCTCCCTGCTGTCTCCCTCCTGTCTCCTCTCCTCTCCCTCCCCTCCCCTCCCCTCTCCTCTCCTCTCCCTCCCCTCCTCTCATCTCCTCTCCTCTCCTCTCCTCTCCTCTCCTCTCCCCTCTTCTCCTCTCCGGTCTCCTCACATCTTCCCTGCTGTCTCCCTCCTGTCTCCTCTCCCTCTCCTCTTCTCTCCCTCCCCTCCTCTCCTCTCCTCTCCTCTCCTCTCCCCTCCTCTCCTCTCCTCTCCTCTACATTCCTCTCCTCTCCTCTCCCTCCCCTCCCCTCCTCTCCTCTCCCCTCTTCTCCTCTCCGGTCTCCTCACATCCTCCCTGCTGTCTCCCTCCTGTCCTCTCTCCCTTTCCTCTCCTCTCCTCTCCTCTCCCTCCCCCTCCTCTCCTCTCCTCTCCTCTCCTCTCCTCTCCTCTCCTCTCCTCTCCCCTCTTCTCCTCTCCGGTCTCCTCACATCCTCCCTGCTGTCTCCCTCCTGTCTCCTCTCCTCTCCTCTCCCTCCCCTCCCCTCTCCTCTCCTCTCCCTCCTCTCCCTCCTCTCCTCTCCTCTCCTCTCCTCTCCTCTCCTCTCCTCTCCTCTCCCCTCCTCTCCTCTCCTCTCCCCTCTTCTCCTCTCCGGTCTCCTCACATCCTCCCTGCTGTCTCCCTCCTGTCTCCTCTCCCTTTCCTCTCCTCTCCTCTCCTCTCCTCTCCTCTCCCTCCCCTCCTCTCCTCTCCTCTCCTCTCCTCTCCTCTCCCCTCTTCTCCTCTAGGGTCTCCTCACATCCTCCCTGCTGTCTCCTTCCTGTCTCCTCTCCTCTCCCTCCCCTCCTCTCCTATCCTCTCCCCTCCTCTCCTTTCCTCTCCTCTCCCCTCTTCTCCTCTCAAGGTCTCCTCACATCCTCCCTGCTGTCTCCCTCCTGTCTCCTCTCCTCTCCTCTCCTTTCCTTTCCTTTCCTTTCCTTTCCTTTCCTCTCCTCTCCTCTCCTCTCCTCTCCTCTCCTCTCCTCTCCCCTCCTCGCCTTTCCTCTCCTCTCCCCTCTTCTCTCCGGTCTCCTCACATCCTCCCTGCTGTCTCCCTCCTGTCTCCTCTCCTCTCCTCTCCCCCTCCTCTCCTCTCCTCTCCCTCTCCTCTCCTCTCCTCTCCCCTCCCCTCCTCTCCTATCCTCTCCTCTCCCCTCTTCTCCTCTCCCGTCTCCTCACATCCTCCCTGCTGTCTCCTTCCTGTCTCCTCTCCCTCCCCTCCTCTCCTCTCCTCTCCTCTCCTCTCCTCTCCCCTCTTCTCCTCTCCGGTCTCCTCACATCCTCCCTGCTGTCTCCTTCCTGTCTCCTCTCCTCTCCTCTCCTCTCCTCTCCTCTCCTCTCCCTCCCCTCCTCTCCTATCCTCTCCTCTCCCATCTTCTCCTCTCCGGTCTCCTCACATCCTCCCTGCTGTCTCCTCTCCCTCTCCTCTTCTCTCCCTCCCCTCCTCTCCTCTCGTCTCCTCTCCCTCCCCTCCCCGCCTCTCCTCTCCTATCCTCTCCTCTCCCCTCTTCTCCTCTCCGGTCTCCTCACATCCTCCCTGCTGTCTCCTCTCCTCTCCTCTCCTCTCCCCTCCCCTCTCCTCTCCCCTCCTCTCCTCTCCTCTCCTCTCCTCTCCTCTCCTCTCCTCTCCCCTCTTCTCCTCTCCGGTCTCCTCACATCCTCCCTGCTGTCTCCCTCCTGTCTCCTCTCCCTTTCCTCTCCTCTCTTCTCCCTCCTCTCCTCTCCTCTCCTCTCCTCTCCTCTCCTCTCCTCTCCGGTCTCCTCACATCCTCCCTGCTGTCTCCCTCCTGTCTCCTCTCCTCTCCCTCCCCTCCCCTCTCCTCTCCTCTCCTCTCCCTCCCTCCTCTCCTCTCCTCTCCTCTCCTCTCCTCTCCTCTCCTCTCCTCTCCTCTCCTCTCCCCTCTTCTCCTCTCCGGTCTCCTCACATCCTCCCTGCTGTCTCCCTCCTGTCTCCTCTCCCTTTCCTCTCCTCTCCTCTCCTCTCCCTCCCCTTCTCTCCTCTCCTCTCCTCTCCTCTCCCCTCTTCTCCTCTCCGGTCTCCTCACATCCTCCCTGCTGTCTCCTTCCTGTCTCCTCTCCTCTCCCTCCCCTCCTCTCCTCTCCTCTCCCTCTCCTATCCTCTCCCCTCCTCGCCTTTCCTCTCCTCTCCCCTCTTCTCTCCGGTCTCCTCACATCCTCCCTGCTGTCTCCCTCCTGTCTCCTCTCCTCTCCTCTCCCCCCCCTCCCTCTCCTCTCCTCTCCTCTCCCTCCCCTCCTCTCTTCTCCTCTCCTCTCCTCTCCTCTCCCTCCCCTCCTCTCTTCTCCTCTCCTCTCCCCTCTTCTCCTCTCCGGTCTCCTCACATCCTCCCTGCTGTCTCCTTCCTGTCTCCTCTCCATCTCCCATCTTGACAATCATAACCATTCATATCTCCCTCGTCTGTTCTATTAGTTGCTACACGCTGTCCAACAGCGCCCGTACGGTCGTCGTGGTGAGCTGTACTGCTCGCCATTGCGCTAAACATCGGGGCCCCATATGGAGCGTCGCCGTTGGAACCGTGTCTCGGTCGCCATGGGAACTGTGTCTGTCACAGTAGGACTCTGAGCTCCTGGGGTAGGTAGATGACGCCTCAGTATGAAACACACTGCATCTGAGACGTGTGTGTGTGTGTGTGTGTGTGTGTGTGTCCTCCATCTCAACCTGCTGTTTCATCCCACCTCCTCCAGGAAATAGCATCTGTTCTGTTGTCTTTCATCCTCTCTCTCGCTCTCTTTTTCCCCTCCAAATTAACAGTAAACTTACATTTGAAGAAGTTCCAAAATAATAAAGACATTTCAAATGTTATAATCCCAGCAAAAAAAGAAACGTCCCTTTTTCAGGACCCTGTCTTTCAAAGATAATTCGTAAAAATCCAAATAACTTCACAGATCTTCATTGTAAAGTGTTTAAACACTGTTTCCCATGCTTGTTTATTGAACCATAAACAATTAATGAACATGTGGAACGGTCATTAAGATACGGTCATTAAGATACTAACAGCTTACATACGGTAGGCAATTAAGGTCAGTTATGAAAACTTAGGACACTAAAGAGGCCTTTCTACTGATTATAAAAGAAATCACCAAAAGAAAGATGCCCAGGGTCCCTGCTCATCTGCGTGAACGTGCCATAGGCATGCTGCAAGGACACATGAGGACTGCAGATGTGGCCAGGGCAATAACTTACAATGTCCGTAATGTGAGACGCCTAAGACAGCGCTACAGGGAGACAGGACGGACAGCTGATCGTCCTCGCAGTGGCAGACCACATGTAACAACACCTGCACATGATTGGTACATCTGAACATCACACCTGCGGGACAGGTACAGGACGACAACAACAACTTCCCGAGTTACACCAGGAACCCTCCATCAGTGCTCAGACTGTCTGCAATAGGCTGAGAGAGGCTGGACTGAGGGCTTGTAGGCCTGTTGTAAGGCAGGTCCTCACCAGACATCACCGGCAACAACGTCACCTATGGGCACAAACCCACCGTCGCTGGACCAGACAGGACTGGCAAAAATTGCTCTTCACTGACGAGTCGCAGTTTGTCTCACCAGGGGTGATGGTCGGATTCGCGTTTATCGTTGAAGGAATGAGCGTTACACAGAGGCCTGTACTCTGGAGCAGGATCGATTTGGAGGTGGAGGGTCCGTCATGGTCTGGGGCAGCATCACAGCATCATCGTGTGTGTGTCACAGCATCATCGGACTGAGCTTGTTGTCATTGCAGGCAATCTCAACGCTGTGCGTTACAGGGAAGACATCCTCCTCCCTCATGTGGTACCCTTCCTCCAGGCTCATCCTGACATGACCCTCCAGCATGACAATGCCACCAGACATACTGCTCGTTCTGTGCGTGATTTCTTGCAAGACAGGAATGTCAGTATTCTGTCATGGCCAGCGAAGAACCCGGATCTCAATCCCATTGAGCACGTCTGGGACCTGTTGGATTGGAGGATGAGGGCTAGGGCTAGGGCCACCCCCCAGAAATGTCAGGGAACTTGCAGGTGCCTTGGTGGAGGAGTGGGGTAACATCTCACAGCAAGAACTGGCAAATCTGGTGCAGTCCATGGGGAGGAGATGCACTGCAGTACTTAATGCAGCTGGTGGCCACACCAGATACTGACTGTTACTTTTGACCCCCCCTTTGTTCAGAGACACATTATTCAATTTCTGTTAGTCATGTGTCTGTGGAACTTGTTCAGTTTATGTCTCAGTTGTTGAATCTTGTTATGTCCATAGAAATATTGACACATGTTAAGTTTGCTGAAAATAAACACAGTTGACAGCGAGAGGACTTTTCTTTTTTTGGGGAAAGAAACACCACACAGACGAGGCAAGAATGACAGACACGAATGAAAGACTCCTCTCTTCTCTCGCTCTCTCTTTCTCTCTCTCTCTCTCTCTCTCTCTCTCTCTCTCAGACTCAACAGTTGCTGACACCAGCATCTAAGCAACTCCATGTGTGCCACACGAAGATACTGCCAACATAATACATTATACATGAATTATTACTGCCAATCACTAATCATCAGACGCACTGGAACACTTTTAAGCTACTGTATTAGTCATACTTGTTTAGCTAACAAATAAGGTTTGGCTAAGACCAATCCCTCTCTGCTGGGGTGTGATAAAGAGAGGAAGAGGAAGAGGAGGATGAGAAATCTCACAGTGACGGGCACCCGGGATTTGAGATCTCTCCTCTTTGAATCTCGCCCTCCTCCAGCTCAGCCTAACTGACATGTTCTTGTTTTATTCCTCTCAGGACTCTCACATTTTAATTAGGCCAGTTTAAATCTCCTCCCGCTCCTCCGTACACACACACACGCGCGCCCGCGCACAGGCAGAACGAAGCACACACACGTGGGTGCGCCCACGCACAGGCAGAACGAAGCACACACACGCGGGCACAGGCAGTACGAAGCACACACACACACGGGCACGCCCGCACAGGCAGAAATAATTACACACACACACACACACACACACACACACACACACACACACACACACACACACACACACACACACACACACACACACACACACACACACACACACACACACACACACACACACACACACACACACACACACACACACATTTTATATATATATATATATTTAATTTTTACTTTAAATTTTTTTTTTACCTTTATTTTACTAGGCAAGTCAGTTAAGAACAAATTCTTATTTTCAATGACGGCCTAGGAACAGTGGGTTAACTGCCTGTTCAGGGGCAGAACGACAGATTTGTACCTTGTCAGCTCAGAGATTTGAACTTGCAACCTTTCGGTTACTAGTCTAACGCTCTAACCACTAGGCTACCCCTATATATATATACATGTACATGTACATATATATACATGTACTGTAGCGAAGCCACTGATCCCTTCTCTTGCTTGTCAGCTTCTCTTTCGACTCGCAAGATGCCAGTTCTCTTTTGATCTATGATGTTTTCACACTAAATCCTACTGCAGTCTCTTTGTAAAGGGGGGTAAAAAGGGGGGTAAAAAAAAGGGGGGTAAAAAGGGGGGTAAAAAATGGAGGAATAAATACATAATTGAATGCTGGAGTTCAATAAGGGACTAGAGCTCAATAAATATATAGAGAGACAACTTCAGAAGGTACAGCCAGAGGACAGCAGTCACACAATGCTGCTGAGAGGATGGGCCGAGTCTGGCTTTAGTCACAGAGATAGATAACCTGAGCACCCTTCACTCTCCTTGTGGTCATAGAACGGTCAGTGACTGATGTGTGTGTGTGTGTGTGGGTGTAGCCCGCGGGCAAGTGTACTGTGTGCAGTATGTGTGTGTTATGTGTAAACTGGGTGTGTATTTATAAGATGTGTCATCTCACCAGGGGTCTGGCTGCTCTCCAGCTGTGGTGGAAACAGAGAAGAAATGAGTTTCTGCTAAAGCCACTGATGAAGCTTTTACACATTTTCCATTATGACAGCAGGGGTAATTTCTACACACACACACACCCAACCACCCAAAGGGCCAACCAACCCACCCAGCCACCTGCCCACCCAACCACCCGCCCACCTACCCACCCACACACCCACCTACCCACCAATTGCAGCAGGAGACTTACTATGGCTTGAATGTCATGCTTAGGGGCCTAACTAAGATTTCAAATAGTACTTTCCCATCTGGTTCTGGTTGCAATCCCCTTTTACTAGATACCTCTCTACATGTTGTTGGGTGTCAGGTTAAAAACAACTCTCCCTTCTACTCAGCTGGTGGACAGAGAAATAAAGTCTTGTAGTGAAACTGGTAGGGAAGGAAATGATGGTGCCGTGACAACCCCCGTTTACCTGATACTTCTACATGTCGTTGGGTGTTAAAACGCCTGTCCCTGTCAGCTCAGTAGGGAAATATGGGCCAACTACAGTGGTAGTAAAACCAGGGAGGTGACACTCCAGTTACTTCTACATGTCCTTCTACTCAATTGGTGGGCAGGGAAATATAAGCCTGTTCCCAGATCTGTTTGTGCTGTTTTGCCAACTCCTACCGTGACAATGACCATAGGAGTTAGGAGACAGCAAAACAGCTCTGGGACCAGGCTAATATAGGCCTACACTACAGTAAAGAACAAATAGGTACCAGAACATGGGGGTGCCTATGACACATACATGGCACAAGGAGGAATGCCTGAACATCCTGCTACGTATTTCCTGGGTCTTTTCTTGTTATTTACTGCTTTTTATGTGGAGGAGCTGCACAGAAGAGGATATTACGCATCCACTCAACACGCATCCCTACACACACACACACACGCACGCATGCGCACACACACACACACACACACACACACACACACACACACACACACACACACACACACACACACACACACACACACACACACACACACACACACACACACACACACACACACACACACACACACACTACACCCTCACCCCCTTACACACTCTTCCTTCTCAAGGTCAGCAGCTCTTGGGGCCTTTAATCACCCCTGCTGCACCCCCTCCCTCACTCCTCTGCCCCTCTCCCGTCTACCTCATCCATCTCTGAGACAGAGCTCCTTTCCAGCCACGACAGCTCACAGGGGAATACCAGTAAATTACATCCACCACAGACCCGCCACCAATCATACTTTCCTACCACAGCACTACTTCAGCTGCTGAGCCATCCAGTCATCCATACTGCACTGTCTGGACTAGAGGCTAGGCTACTAGCTAATTCTAGGCTACTGTATTGTAGGGCTAGGAGTTTATTATGCTAATGCTAGTAACTGTAGCTAACAGTATTAGCATCTTTAAGGCTTGTTGTATGGGTTAGCTAGTCTAATCGTCTGTCTAGGAGACTGACAGGGCCAGACTGGGGCTAGGCTAGTAGCTAACAGTGCTACTGTAGCAAATGGATTAGCTTAGGTATGCTACTGCTATGCTAACATAGCCTGAGTGGGAAACCGATTGGACCAGACTGGGTTTCCACTCACCACAGTCTAGTCTAAAGAGGAAACTGTTCAAACCTAGAGAAGACAGCAATGTGTGTGCAATGAAGTCGTGACAGAGGTACACCTTGGTTTAAAGGGGGGATTGGGTGGAGGAAGGGGAAGAGGGGGGTATTGGGTTAAGGAATGTTGATGAATGTACATGTGTATTTCATGAGAGAACTTGTGTATAGGGTCATAAAGTAACAGTTAAGCACGATAACAGCAAATATATCATATAAATCACAGTATTACACTTTTAATGTGGAAAATATAAAGAATATATATGGTATATGATACAATTCCGCACACAGGCT
>NW_026282881.1:130000-162500 GCF_023373465.1 Oncorhynchus keta
AGAGAGAGAGAGAAGGGTGTAGGGGTGGTCAAGAGAGAGAGAGAGGGGGTGTAAGGGGTGGTGAGAGAGAGAGACCACAGAGGGGTGGTCAGAGAGAGAGAGAGAAAGGGTGTAGGGGTGGTCAGTTAATTTTAGTGAGAGAGAGAGAGACTGCTCGGTGGGGGGTGTAGGGGTGGTCAGAGAGAGAGAGAGAGGGGTGGTCAGAGAGAGAGAAAGGGGAATGGAGAGTAAGAGGAGGGAGATGGTGGGATGTAGGGGTGGTCAGAGAGAGAGAGAGGGGTGTAGGGGTGGTGAGAGAGAGAGAGAGAGAGAGAGAGAGAGAGAGAGAGAGAGAGAGAGAGAGAGGGGGTGGTCAGAGAGAGAGAGAGAGAGAGAGAGAGAGAGAGAGAGAGAGAGAGAGAGAGAGAGAGAGAGAGAGAGAGAGAGAGAGAGAGAGAGAGAGGGGTGTAGGGGTGGTCAGAGAGAGAGAGAGGGGTGTAGGGGTGGTCAGAGAGAGAGAGAGAGAGAGAGAGAGAGAGAGAGAGGGAGTCAGAGAGAGAGAGAGAGGGGTGTAGGGGTGGTCAGAGAGAGAGAGAGAGAGAGAGAGAGAGAGAGAGAGAGAGAGAGAGGGGGTGGTGAGAGAGCGAGGGGTGTAGGGGTGGTCAGAGAGAGAGAGAGAGAGAGAGAGAAAGGGGAATGGAGAGTGAGAGGAGGGAGATGGAGGGATGTAGGTTGATAACCAGATACAGATCAGGAATGATCTGGATTAAATGCTGAGCTGGGCTTTATCCCCTGTTCTAGTGCTGGGTCCAGATCCACTTCTGGTTCCAGTAGGATGCCAATGGAACAGGGCCATGGTTCTACCACAACCCCTGGAGACAAACAGACACAGGCAGTCCTGATTCTGTTCTGCCCATTTGGTGTGTGTGTGTGTCTCAGTGATTACCCAGCCTGGCTCAACCCACTCCTTCAGTGGAAACCAGTCAGACTGAGGTTTTCTCGGACCAAGGCCAAGTGGTGGTGAACTAACTCACAGTAGGCTACAGTCATAGTCATGAACTGACTCAACTCTGTACAAAACTGTTAAAGCCTTCTCCTACAGAGCACAATCACAACCTATTCTGCCATCTTGAAAATACTCATTTCCACCTATTAAAACTGTAGACATTTCAGCATGGACCAAGGCAGCATTCCTGTATAAACAGTGAACATATTGATTTGTCTGACTAAGTCTCATGATATTCTATCCAGCTACCTTGTTAGGACACAGGCCTACATATAGGCTTCTCTGAACTGGATAACAGCAACAATCAACATAACATATTCTGTGTACTGAAGTCTGCACTACTATGGTTTGCACATAAACAGAAAGCCAGTGATCACACAGAGAGATGAGTGTTGAAAGCAGAGCCAGTGTTTCTTCTGACCAGGCTGTGAGTACGACCAGGCATATAATCTCTGTACCGTATTGCCAGGCTAGAAATGTCTAAAGCCCAGAAACAGGAGCTCAGATTATCCCAGGTTTGGACAGGATGATCCGACTGGAGTACTAGACCGGGAAGGGACACAATGTGTGTGTGTGTGTGTGTGTGTGTGTGTGTGTGTGTGTGTGTGTGTGTGTGTGTGTGTGTGTGCGTGTGTGCGTGCGTGTGTGCGTGTGTGTGTGTGTGCGTGCGTGTGTGCGTGTGTGTGTGTGTGTGTGTGTGTGTGTGGAGGCCTCAGGGCCGTCCGTGGCTTTGTATTCGGAGTGTGTCGCCCCGGCCGCAGCGGGAGCAGCTAGGCAGCCCGGCGGCATCCATTTGTCAGCACATCGTACCCACAATCCTCTGGGGCTTCAGAGAAGGCAAAGAGAGGAGGGGAGAGATGTCAGGGCAGAGGGCTTGGTGTGACTCGACACACACAACAGGAAAGATATAAGATGTACACATACACACACACACAAGGTAAGACAAATACATACACACACTAGAGAGCGAACTCGTGAACACACACACACCTCCCCACTCCAAGGTAGCATTATACCCCATGCCAGCATCTTTCACCTTTGATGTTCCCTGTAACACAAAACAGCCAGATACCATAACACAAAACAACCAGATACCATAAAACAAAACAGCCAGATACCATAAAACAAAACAGCCAGATACCATGAAACAAAACAGCCAGATACCATAACACAAAACAACCAGATACCATAAAACAAAACAGCCAGATACCATGAAACAAAAACAAAACAGCCAGATAATGAAACAAAACAGCCAGATACCATAAAACAAAACAGCCAGATACCATAAACAAAACAGCCAGATACCATAAAACAAAACAGCCAGATACCAGATACCATAAAACAAAACAGCCAGATACCATGAAACAAAACAGCCAGATACCATAAAACAAAACAGCCAGATACCATAAAACAAAACAGCCAGATACCATAAAACAAAACAGCCAGATACCATGAAACAAAACAGCCAGATACCATAACACAAAACAGCCAGATACCATAACACAAAACAGCCAGATATCATAACACAAAACAACCAGATACCATAAAACAAAACAGCCAGATACCATAAAACAAAACAGCCAGATACCATAAAACAAAACAACCAGATACCATAAAACAAAACAGCCAGATACCATAACACAAAACAGCCAGATACCATAACACAAACCAGCCAGATACCATAACACAAAACAGCCAGATACCATAAAACAAAACAACCAGATACCATAAAACAAAACAGCCAGATACCATAACACAAAACAGCCAGATACCATAACACAAAACAGCCAGATACCATAACACAAAACAGCCAGATACCATAACACAAAACAGCCAGATACCATAAACAAAACAGCCAGATACCATAACACAAAAACAGCCAGATACCATAACACAAAACAGCCAGATACCATAACACAATAACACAAAACACCCAGATACCACAACACAAAACAGCCAGATACCATAACACAAAACAGCCAGATACCATAACACAAAACAGCCAGATACCATGAAACAAAACAGCCAGATACCATAACACAAAACAACCAGATACCATAAACAAAACAAAACCAGCCAGATACCATAACACAAAACAACCAGATACCATAAAACAAAACAACCAGATACCATAACACAAAACAACCAGATACCATAAAACAAAACAACCAGATACCATAACACAAAACAACCAGATACCATAAAACAAACCAGCCAGATACCATAACACAAAACAACCAGATACCATAAAACAAAACAGCCAGATACCATAAAACAAAACAACCAGATACCATAAAACAAAACAGCCAGATACCATAAAACAAAACAGCCAGATACCATAACACAAAACAACCAGATACCATAAAACAAAACAACCAGATACCATAAAACAAAACAGCCAGATACCATAAAACAAAAAAGCCAGATACCATAAAACAAAACAGCCAGATACCATAAAACAAAACAACCAGATACCATAAAACAAAACAGCCAGATACCATAAAACAAAACAGCCAGATACCATAACAGAAAACAGCCAGATACCATAACACAAAACAGCCAGATACCATAACACAAAACAGCCAGATACCATGAAACAAAACAGCCAGATACCATAACAGAAAACAGCCAGATACCATAAAACAAAACAGCCAGATACCATAAAACAAAACAACCAGATACCATAAAACAAAACAGCCAGATACCATAAAACAAAACAGCCAGATACCATAAAACAAAACAGCCAGATACCATAAAACAAAACAACCAGATACCATAAAACAAAACAGCCAGATACCATAACACAAAACAGCCAGATACCATAACACAAAAAACCAGCCAGATACCATAACACAAAACAGCCAGATACCATAAAACAAAACAACCAGATACCATAAAACAAAACAGCCAGATACCATAACACAAAACAGCCAGATACCATAACACAAAACAGCCAGATACCATAACACAAAACACCCAGATACCATAACACAAAACAGCCAGATACCATAACAGAAAACAAACAGATACCACAACACAAAACAGCCAGATACCATAACACAAAACAGCCAGATACCATAACACAAAACAGCCAGATACCATAACACAAAACAGCCAGATACCATAACACAAAACAGCCAGATACCATAACACAAAACAGCCAGATACCATAACACAAAACAACCAGATACCATAAAACAAAACAACCAGATACCATAACACAAAACAACCAGATACCATAAAACAAACCAGCCAGATACCATAACACAAAACAACCAGATACCATAAAACAAAACAGCCAGATACCATAACACAAAACAACCAGATACCATAAAACAAAACAACCAGATACCATAACACAAAACAGCCAGATACCATAACAGAAAACAACCAGATACCATGAAACAAAACAACCAGATACCATAACACAAAACAACCAGATACCATAAAACAAAACAACCAGATACCATAAAACAAAACAACCAGATACCATAAAACAAAACAACCAGATACCATAACACAAAACAGCCAGATACCATGAAACAAAACAGCCAGATACCATAACAGAAAACAGCCAGATACCATAACACAAAACAGCCAGATACCATAAACAAAACAAAACAACCAGATACCATAAAACAAAACAGCCAGATACCATAAAACAAAACAACCAGATACCATAACACAAAACAGCCAGATACCATGAAACAAAACAGCCAGATACCATAACACAAAACAGCCAGATACCATAACAGAAAACAGCCAGATACCATAACAGAAAACAACCAGATACCATAAAACAAAACAACCAGATACCATAAAACAAAACAACCAGATACCATAAAACAAAACAACCAGATACCATAACAGAAAACAACCAGATACCATAAAACAAAACAACCAGATACCATAAAACAAAACAACCAGATACCATAACACAAAACAACCAGATACCATAAAACAAAACAACCAGATACCATAAAACAAAACAACCAGATACCATAAAACAAAACAACCAGATACCATAACACAAAACAGCCAGATACCATAACAGAAAACAACCAGATACCATGAAACAAAACAACCAGATACCATAAAACAAAACAACCAGATACCATAACACAAAACAACCAGATACCATAAAACAAAACAGCCAGATACCATAAAACAAAACAACCAGATACCATAAAACAAAACAGCCAGATACCATAAAACAAAACAACCAGATACCATAAAACAAAACAGCCAGATACCATAACACAAAACAGCCAGATACCATAACAGAAAACAGCCAGATACCATAACACAAAACAGCCAGATACCATAACACAAAACAACCAGATACCATAAAACAAAACAGCCAGATACCATAAAACAAAACAGCCAGATACCATAAAACAAAACAGCCAGATACCATAAAACAAAACAACCAGATACCATAAAACAAAACAGCCAGATACCATAACACAAAACAGCCAGATACCATAACACAAAACAGCCAGATACCATAACACAAAACAGCCAGATACCATAAAACAAAACAGCCAGATACCATAAAACAAAACAACCAGATACCATAACAGAAAACAGCCAGATACCATAAAACAAAACAACCAGATACCATAACACAAAACAACCAGATACCATAACAGAAAACAGCCAGATACCATAACAGAAAACAACCAGATACCATAAAACAAAACAACCAGATACCATAAAACAAAACAGCCAGATACCATAAAACAAAACAGCCAGATACCATAAAACAAAACAGCCAGATACCATAACAGAAAACAGCCAGATACCATAAAACAAAACAACCAGATACCATAACACAAAACAACCAGATACCATAAAACAAAACAGCCAGATACCATAAAACAAAACAGCCAGATACCATAACACAAAACAACCAGATACCATAACACAAAACAACCAGATACCATAAAACAAAACAGCCAGATACCATAAAACAAAACAGCCAGATACCATAACAGAAAACAACCAGATACCATAACACAAAACAGCCAGATACCATAACACAAAACAGCCAGATACCATAACAGAAAACAACCAGATACCATAACACAAAACAACCAGATACCATAAAACAAAACAACCAGATACCATAACACAAAACAACCAGATACCATAACAGAAAACAGCCAGATACCATAACACAAAACAACCAGATACCATAACACAAAACAGCCAGATACCATAACACAAAACAGCCAGATACCATAACAGAAAACAGCCAGATACCATAACACAAAACAGCCAGATACCATAACAGAAAACAACCAGATACCATAAAACAAAACAGCCAGATACCATAACACAAAACAGCCAGATACCATAACACAAAACAACCAGATACCATAACACAAAACAACCAGATACCATAAAACAAAACAGCCAGATACCATAACACAAAACAGCCAGATACCATAAAACAAAACAGCCAGATACCATAACACAAAACAGCCAGATACCATAACACAAAACAGCCAGATACCATAACACAAAACAACCAGATACCATAACACAAAACAACCAGATACCAAAACAAAACAGCCAGATACCATAAACAAAAAACAGATACCCAGATACCATAACACAAAACAGCCAGATACCATAACACAAAACAGCCAGATACCATAACACAAAACAGCCAGATACCATAACACAAAACAGCCAGATACCATAACAGAAAACAACCAGATACCATAACACAAAACAGCCAGATACCATAACACAAAACAGCCAGATACCATAACACAAAACAGCCAGATACCATAACACAAAACAACCAGATACCATAACACAAAACAGCCAGATACCATAACACAAAACAACCAGATACCATAACACAAAACAGCCAGATACCATAACACAAAACAGCCAGATACCATAACACAAAACAGCCAGATACCATAACAGAAAACAGCCAGATACCATAAAACAAAACAGCCAGATACCATAACACAAAACAGCCAGATACCATAAAACAAAACAGCCAGATACCATAACAAAACAGCCAGATACCATAACACAAAACAGCCAGATACCATAACACAAAACAGCCAGATACCATAACACAAAACAGCCAGATACCATAACAGAAAACAGCCAGATACCATAAAACAAAAAACCAGATACCATAAACAAAACAGCCAGATACCATAACACAAAACAGCCAGATACCATAAAACAAAACAGCCAGATACCATAAAACAAAACAGCCAGATACCATAAAACAAAACAGCCAGATACCATAAAACAAAACAGCCAGATACCATAACACAAAACAGCCAGATACCATAAAACAAAACAGCCAGATAATAACAGAAAACAACCAGATACCATAAAACAAAACAGCCAGATACCAAAACAAAACAACCAGATACCATAAAACAAAACAGCCAGATACCATAACACAAAACAACCAGATACCAAAACAACCAGATACCATAAAACAAAACAGCCAGATACCATAACAGAAAACAACCAGATACCATAAAACAAAACAGCCAGATACCATAACACAAAACAGCCAGATACCATAAAACAAAACAGCCAGATACCATAAAACAAAACAGCCAGATACATAACAGAAAAACAGAAAACAGCCAGATACCATAACACAAAACAGCCAGATACCATAAAACAAAACAGCCAGATACCATAACACAAAACAGCCAGATACCATAACAGAAAACAGCCAGATACCATAACACAAAACAGCCAGATACCATAACACAAAACAGCCAGATACCATAAAACAAAACAGCCAGATACCATAACACAAAACAGCCAGATACCATAACAGAAAACAGCCAGATACCATAACACAAAACAGCCAGATACCATAACACAAAACAGCCAGATACCATAAAACAAAACAGCCAGATACCATAACACAAAACAGCCAGATACCATAACAGAAAACAACCAGATACCATAACACAAAACAGCCAGATACCATAACAGAAAACAGCCAGATACCATAACACAAAACAGCCAGATACCATAAAACAAAACAACCAGATACCATAACACAAAACAGCCAGATACCATAACAGAAAACAGCCAGATACCATAAAACAAAACAACCAGATACCATAACAGAAAACAGCCAGATACCATAAAACAAAACAACCAGATACCATAACACAAAACAGCCAGATACCATAAAACAAAACAGCCAGATACCATAACACAAAACAGCCAGATACCATAACAGAAAACAGCCAGATACCATAACACAAAACAGCCAGATACCATAAAACAAAACAACCAGATACCATAACACAAAACAGCCAGATACCATAAAACAAAACACAGATAATAACACAAAACAGCCAGATACCATAACAGAAAACAGCCAGATACCATAACACAAAACAGCCAGATACCATAACAGAAAACAGCCAGATACCATAAAACAAAACAGCCAGATACCATAACACAAAACAGCCAGATACCATAAAACAAAACAGCCAGATACCATAACAGAAAACAGCCAGATACCATAACACAACAAACCAGATACCATAACAGAAAACAGCCAGATACCATAACACAAAACAGCCAGATACCATAAAACAAAACAGCCAGATACCATAAAACAAAACAGCCAGATACCATAACACAAAACAGCCAGATACCATAACACAAAACAGCCAGATACCATAACACAAAACAGCCAGATACCATAACAGAAAACAGCCAGATACCATAACACAAAACAGCCAGATACCATAACACAAAACAGCCAGATACCATAACACAAAACAACCAGATACCATAACACAAAACAGCCAGATACCATAACAGAAAACAGCCAGATACCATAACACAAAACAGCCAGATACCATAAAACAAAACAGCCAGATACCATAACAGAAAAAAAGCCAGATACCATAAAACAAAACAGCCAGATACCATAACACAAAACAGCCAGATACCATAACACAAAACAACCAGATACCATAACACAAAACAGCCAGATACCATAACAGAAAAAAGCCAGATACCATAACAGAAAAAAGCCAGATACCATAAAACAAAACAGCCAGATACCATAACACAAAACAGCCAGATACCATAACACAAAACAGCCAGATACCATAAAACAAAACAACCAGATACCATAACACAAAACAGCCAGATACCATAACACAAAACAGCCAGATACCATAACACAAAACAACCAGATACCATAAAACAAAACAACCAGATACCATAAAACAAAACAGCCAGATACCATAAAACAAAAAAGCCAGATACCATAAAACAAAACAGCCAGATACCATAACAGAAAACAGCCAGATACCATAAAACAAAACAACCAGATACCATAACACAAAACAACCAGATACCATAAAACAAAACAACCAGATACCATAAAACAAAACAGCCAGATACCATAACACAAAACAGCCAGATACCATAACAGAAAACAACCAGATACCATGAAACAAAACAGCCAGATATCATAACACAAAACAGCCAGATATCATAACAGAAAACAACCAGATACCATAAAACAAAACAACCAGATACCATAAAACAAAACAGCCAGATACCATTACACAAAACAGCCAGATATCATAACACAAAACAGCCAGATACCATAACAGAAAACAACCAGATACCATAACACAAAACAGCCAGATACCATAACACAAAACAGCCAGATACCACAACACAAAACAGCCAGATACCATAAAACAAAACAGCCAGATACCATAACACAAAACAGCCAGATACCATAACACAAAACAGCCAGATACCATAACACAAAACAGCCAGATACCATAACACAAAACAGCCAGATACCATAACACAAAACAGCCAGATACCATAACACAAAACAGCCAGATACCATAACACAAAACAACCAGATACCATAAAACAAAACAGCCAGATACCATAAAACAAAACAGCCAGATACCATAACACAAAACAACCAGATACCATAAAACAAAACAGCCAGATACCATAACACAAAACAGCCAGATACCATAACACAAAACAACCAGATACCATAAAACAAAACAGCCAGATACCATAACACAAAACAACCAGATACCATAAAACAAAACAGCCAGATACCATAAAACAAAACAGCCAGATACCATAACACAAAACAACCAGATACCATAAAACAAAACAGCCAGATACCATAACACAAAACAACCAGATACCATAAAACAAAACAGCCAGATACCATAACAGAAAACAACCAGATACCATAAAACAAAACAGCCAGATACCATAAAACAAAACAACCAGATACCATAAAACAAAACAACCAGATACCATAACACAAAACAACCAGATACCATAAAACAAAACAGCCAGATACCATAACACAAAACAACCAGATACCATAAAACAAAACAGCCAGATACCATAAAACAAAACAGCCAGATACCATAACACAAAACAACCAGATACCATAAAACAAAACAGCCAGATACCATAACACAAAACAACCAGATACCATAAAACAAAACAGCCAGATACCATAACAGAAAACAACCAGATACCATAAAACAAAACAGCCAGATACCATAAAACAAAACAACCAGATACCATAAAACAAAACAACCAGATACCATAACACAAAACAGCCAGATACCATAACACAAAACAGCCAGATACCATAACACAAAACAGCCAGATACCATAACACAAAACAACCAGATACCATAACACAAAACAACCAGATACCATAACAGAAAACAGCCAGATACCATAACACAAAACAACCAGATACCATAACACAAAACAGCCAGATACCATAACACAAAACAGCCAGATAACATAAAACAGCCAGATAGCTGCATCCCAAATTCTACCATTTTCCCTATAAAATGCACTACTTTTGAGCAGGGCCCAATAGAGAATAGGGGGCCATTTGGGACACACCTCATACACTACACCCCCCTCCCCTCATCCCGCTCCATCAAACATATCCTGCTACCCTTCATCCATAAAACATCACACATCACACACACTTTACAGTAGAGTAGACAACACAGCCTTTAGCAGGTGTCCTCGGCTCTGACCCTACGAGGTCCAGAGCCTGCTGGTTTTCTCTTCTAGCTGAAAGTTCATTGAACCCACCTGGTGTTCCAGGTCTAAACCAGTCCAGGAACAATGGAAACAAAAACCAGTCCAGGAACAATGGAAACAAAAAGGAACTGGCTTCGTTGTCCAGAGTTGAGTGTGAGGGCTCTATAGGATATACACCATCACCACCAGAACTACAACTACCATCAACACCACTACCATCACCACCAGAACTACTACTACCATCAACACCACAACCATCACCACCAGAACTACTACTACCATCAACACCACAACCATCACCACCAGAACTACTACTACCATCACCACCAGAACTACAACTACCATCACCACCAGAACTACAACTACCATCAACACCACTACCATCACCACCAGAACAACTACTACCATCAACACCACTACCATCACCACCAGAACTACAACTACTATCACAACCAGAACTACAAATACCATCAACACCACTACCATCACCACCAGAACTACAACTACCATCACCACCAGAACTACAACTACCATCACCACCAGAACTACAACTACCATCAACACCATACCATCACCACCAGAACTACTACTACCATCAACACCACTACCATCACCACCAGAACTACAACTACCATCACCACCAGAACTACAACTACCATCAACACCACTACCATCACCACCAAAACTACAACTACCATCAACACCACTACCACTACCATCACCACCATAACTACAACTTCCATCAACACCATACCATCACCACCAGAACTACTACTACCATCAACACCACTACCATCACCACCAGAACTACTACTACCATCAACACCACTACCATCACCACCAGAACTACAACTACCATCACCACCAGAACTACAACTACCATCAACGCCACTACCATCACCACCAAAACTACAACTACCATCAACACCACTACCACTACCATCACCACCATAACTTCAACTACCATCACCACCAGAATACAACTACCATCAACACCACTACCATCACCACCAGAACTACTACTACCATCAACACCACTACCATCACCACCAGAACTACTAATACCATCAACACCACTACCATCACCACCGGGAACTACTATGACCATCACCACCAGAACTACAACTACCATCACCACCAGAACTACAACTATCATCAACACCACTACCATCACCACCAGAACTACAACTACCATCAACACCACTACCACTACCATCACCACCATAACTACAACTACCATCACCACCAGAACTACAACTACCATCAACACCACTACCATCACCACCATAACTACTACTACCTTCAACACCACTACCATCACCACCAGAACTACAACTACCATCAACACCACTACCATCACCACCAGAACTACTACTACCTTCAACACCACTACCATCACCACCAGAACTACTACTACCATCAACACCACTACCATCACCACCAGAACTACCCCTACCATCAACACCACTACCATGACCACCATAACTACAACTACCATCAACACCACTACCACGACCATCACCACCATAACTACAACTACCATCAACACCATTACCATCGTCAACAGAACTACAACTACCATCAACACCACTACCATCACCACCATAACTACCCCTACCATCAACACCACTACCATCACCACCATAACTACAACTACCATCAACACCACTACCATCACCACCAGAACTACCCCTACAATCAACACCACTACCATCACCACCAGAACTACAACTACCATCAACATGACTACTATCACCACCAGAACTACCCCTACCATCAACACCACTACCATCACCACCAGAACTACAACTACCATCAACACCACTCCCATCACCACCAGAACTACAACTACCATCAACACCACTACCATCACCACCAGAACTACCCCTACAATCAACACCACTACCATCACCACCAGAACTACAACTACCATCAACACCACTCCCATCACCACCAGAACTACCCCTACAATCAACACCACTACCATCACCACCAGAACTACAACTACCATCAACACCACTACCATCACCACCAGAACTACCCCTACAATCAACACCACTACCATCACCACCAGAACTACAACTACCATCAACACCACTACCATCACCACCAGAACTACAACTACCATCAACACCACTACCATCACCACCAGAACTACAACTACCATCAACACCACTCCCATCACCACCAGAACTACCCCTACCATCAACACCACTACCATCACCACCAGAACTACAACTACCATCAACACCACTCCCATCACCACCAGAACTACCCCTACCATCAACACCACTACCATCACCACCAGAACTACAACTACCATCAACACCACTCCCATCACCACCAGAACTACCCCTACAATCAACACCACTACCATCACCACCAGAACTACAACTACCATCAACACCACTCCCATCACCACCAGAACTACCCCTACAATCAACACCACTACCATCACCACCAGAACTACAACTACCATCAACACCACTCCCATCACCACCAGAACTACCCCTACCATCAACACCACTACCATCACCACCAGAACTACAACTACCATCAACATGACTACTATCACCACCAGAACTACCCCTACCATCAACACCACTACCATCACCACCATAACTACAACTACCATCAACACCACTCCCATCACCACCAGAACTACAACTACCATCAACACCACTACCATCACCACCAGAACTACCCCTACAATCAACACCACTACCATCACCACCAGAACTACAACTACCATCAACATGACTACTATCACCACCAGAACTACCCCTACCATCAACACCACTACCATCACCACCATAACTACAACTACCACCAACACCACTACCATCACCACCAGAACTACAACTACCATCAACACCACTACCATCACCACCAGAACTACCCCTACCACCAACACCACTACCATCACCACCAGAACGACAACTACCATCAACACCCCAGTATGTGACTTCAAATGAACTCTTGATTAGAGTTCTCCAGGAGAAAGTGTTTCTCTGGAAGAGAGGAAAGTGGTGTGTGTGTGTGCATGTGTGTGTGTGTTGTAAATATCTGGAACCTGTAGTAATCTAATGGCTCTCTTAGTGGCTTATTAAAAACATCATATTTCCCTCTCTGTCATAGGTAAACGTTTCAACCATAGAATATAATGACTAGAGCGGAAAATCCCATTGAAGTCAATGTTACGTGTTGAGTGTACCAGTCATATTGCCTCTCTCTGGTCTGTTTTCTATTTCTATGGTTCCGGACACCGTTCTAGAAATTACATTATTATAAGTGGTAGACTATCTTTGTCTTGTTGAAACGCACTTTAACACTCCATTGGTTTTATCTCAATCTGCAGTGCGTTGGATACTGAGTCATTACTGCAGTGAGCTAAATCACAGTGATTCCTGTTTGTCTTAAACAAATCTACTTTGAGACAAAAGTAGACACCTCACACACATGGTTCCGGGATAAAGACACCTGTACCATGTCAGATATACAGTTGAAATGTATTACATTTTGAGTTTTCACCCCAATATTATACTTTATATACATCACAGAAGACTGAAATAAAATAATAAAATGTCGGCATTCTATAAGGCCCCGGATTTACATACATTTTAGCAGTGTAACGTTACATACAGAATACTGTGTGTGTATGTGTGTGTGTGTGTGTGTGTGTGTGTGTGTGTGTGTGTGTGTGTGTGTGTGTGTGTGTGTGTGTGTGTGTGTGTGTGTGTGTGTGTGTGTGTGTGTGTGTGTGTGTGTGTGGTTAGCAGCATACTCCTCACATTGCAACCTCAGTCAAGCCTCTGACAAGGACAAGTGAGATGCCACGGCAGCACGTCCAAAGATACTTTGATAAAAGCAGAAAGTATGTACTCTATGTGGGGGACGTAGACTTGATTTAGTATTCTCTAACACAACTGTGTACAAAAGTCCAGCCAATATTAGAACATAGAACATAGATTTATTCGTCAGTATAAGAAGTTACACAAAGTCATAAGAGCTTGGTCAAATAGCTCCCGACAGTTATAAGGGGGAGCAGGGGGTGGGGAGTGAGGGGAGGGGTTGTATGGGGGAAAACAGAGGACAAAGGGAAAACACTGAGGGGTTACCCATTTTACCCCCCTCTCTCAACCCCCTAAAAAGGCAGATTGAGCCATTCCAGCGTAGGAAAAAATAACATTATTGTTCTTTGTTTTCTCTCTCTCTCTCTCTCTCTCTTTCACACATAGTTCCACAGATTGTGGAGACCAATATGGAGTCAATACATTTCCTAATTTCCTACTCTCTCCTCTATGGAAAGACAAGTCTCCAGGGTCTGGTTAAAGCAGCCCATATGGGCCTTGTTTCTCAAACTCTAAACCCCCTCCTATACCACCACTACACTGCACTCACAGAGAGGAGAGACAGAGAGAGAGACAGAGAGAGAGAGAGAGAGAGAGAGAGAGAGAGAGAGAGAGAGAGAGACAGACACACGGAGAGTGAGAGTGACAGAGAGAGAGATGACTTGGCCATCTGTCTTACTCACTCTCTCACTCGCTCTCTCTCCATCTCTATCTCTCTGTCTCTTTATCTCTCTTTAACACCGCATCTTTCTCCATCTCTATCTCTCTCTCTTTATCTCTCTCTTTAACAACGCATCTCTCTCTCTATCTCTCTGTCTCTTTATCTCTCTCTTTAACACCACATCTCTCTCTATCTCTCTCTCTCTTTATCTCTCTCTTTAACACCGCATCTCTCCCTCTGTCTCTTTATCTCTCTCTTTAACACCGCATCTCTCTCTATCTCTATCTCTCTCTCTTTATCTCTCTCTTTAACACCGCATCTCTCTCTCTCTATCTCTCTGTCTCTTTATCTCTCTCTTTAACACCACATCTCTCTCCATCTCTATCTCTCTCTCTTTATCTCTCTCTTTAACACTGCATCTCTCTCTCTCTATCTCTCTGTCTCTTTATCTCTCTCTTTAACACCACATCTCTCTCCATCTCTATCTCTCTTTAGCTCTCTCTTTAACACCGCATCTCTCTCCATCTCTATCTCTCTGTCTCTTTATCTCACTCTTTAACACCACATCTCTCTCTCTCTCTATCTCTCTCTTTAACACCGCATCTCTCTCCATCTCTATCTCTCTGTCTCTTTATCTCTCTCTTTAACACCACATCTCTCTCCATCTCTATCTCTCTTTATCTCTCTCTTTAACACCGCATCTCTCTCTCTCTATCTCTCTGTCTCTTTATCTCTCTCTTTAACACCACATCTCTCTCCATCTCTATCTCTCTCTCTTTATCTCTCTCTTTAACACCGCATCTCTCTCTCTCTATCTCTCTGTCTCTTTATCTCTCTCTTTAACACCACATCTCTCTCCATCTCTATCTCTCTTTAGCTCTCTCTTTAACACCGCATCTCTCTCCATCTCTATCTCTCTGTCTCTTTATCTCTCTCTTTAACACCGCATCTCTCTCCATCTCTATCTCTCTGTCTCTTTATCTCTCTCTTTAACACCATATCTCTCTCCATCTCTATCTCTCTTTATCTCTCTCTTTAACACCGCATCTCTCTCTTCCGTTACCATTGCTCTCTTTTCTCTCTTTCCTCCTGTCCAATTTCACTTACTCTCATTGCGCTGCACAATCACCAATCCTAATGATCTCCTCCCTCCCTCCCTCCGTGCACATCCCTCCATTTTTCCCACATTCTAATTTCCGCTCCTCTGGGGCACAATGTCCGTTGGAACGGAACAAAACGGAAAGGAAGAGTGGCAAAAAGACTACAGGAGGGGGAACATACAAATAACAATAACTACAACTACCATCAACACCACAACCATCACCACCATAACTACCCCTACCATCATCACCACCACTACCATCACCACCATAACTACCCCTACCATCACCACCACTACCATCACCACCATAACTACCCCTACCATCACCACCACGACCACCATAACTACCCCTACCATCAACACCACCACAATCCCCACCATAACTACCCCTACCATCACCACCATAACTACCCCTACCATCACCACCACTACCATCAACACCATAACTACAACTACCATCAACACCATAACTACCCCTACCATCACCACCACTACCATCAACACCACAACCATGACCACAATAACTACCCCTACCATCACCACCACTACCATAACTACAACTACCATCAACACCACTACAATCACCACCATAACTACCCCTACCATCACCACCACTACCATCAACACCATAACTACAACTACCATCAACACCAGTACCATCACCACCATAACTACCTTTACCATCACCACCATAACTACCCCTACCAACACCACCACTACCATAACTACCCTTACCATCAACACCATAACTACCCCCACCATCAACAACACAACCATCACCAACATAACTACCCCTACCATCACCACCATAACTACCCCTACCATCACCACCACTACCATCAACACCATAACTACTACTACCATCAACACCACTACCATCACTACTCCTACCATCAACACCACATCCATCACCACCATAACTACCCTTACCATCACCACCATAACTACCCCTACCATCACCACCACTACCATCACTACACCTGCCATCACCACCATAACTACAACTACCATCAACACCACTACCATCACCACCATAACTTCAACTACCATCAACACAGCTAGCATCACCACCATAACTACCCTACCATCAACACCACTACCATCAACATCACTACCATCACTTCTCCTACCATCACCACCATATCTACCCCTACCATCAACACCACTACCATCACTACTCCTACCATCACCACCATAACACCCCTACCATCGACACCACTACCATCACCACCATCACTACTCCTACCATCACCACCATAACACCCCTACCATCAACACCAAAACCATCACTACCCCTACCATCACCACCATAACTAACCCTACCATCCCCACATAACTACCCCTATAATCAACACCACAACCATCACCACCATAACTACAACTATCATCAACTACAACTACCATCACCACCATAACTACAACTACCATCAACACCATTACCCTCACAACCCCTACCATCACCACCATAACTACAACTATCATCAACACCACTACCATCACCACCATTACTACCCCTACCATCAACACCACAACCATCACTACTCCTACCATCACCACCATAACTACAACTATCATCAACTACAACTACCATCACCACCATAACTACCATCACCACCATAACTACAACTACCATCAACACCAACCACTAGCATCACTACCTCTACCATCACTACAACTACCATCACTAAAATCGGGGTGGCAGGTAGCCTAGTGGTTCGAGGGTTGGACTATTAACCGAAAGGTTGCAAGATCGAATCCCCGAGCTGACAAGGTAAAAATCTGTCGCTCTGCTCCCGAACAAGGCTGTTAACCCACCGTTCCTAGCCTGTCATTGAAAATAAGAATTTGTTCTTAACTGACTTGCCTAGTTACATAAAGGTAAATCAAATAAAACTACCATCACTATCATCACACTGCCATCACTACCAGTACCACTGCCATCGCTTCCACTACCACTACCATCACTACTACACACACCGGATACACGCCGATGGTTCACCCAACCAGCAGTATAAAATCTGAAAGAAAACGTAGAATTATCATGCGGCTCAATTAGGGATGGAATTTCTGCACGACGAGAGAGCAGCTCCAATCTCTGCAGACTCATTAAGTTTGATTTAGGAGACTGGAGGACCATCCAACTGCTCAGCCACCATAGAATAATATCTAAGATCCTACTTGAGACATAGGAGAAGAAGAGGAAGCAGGAGAAGGGAAGTGAACTACTGGACAGGAGGGGTAGTAGAAGAGCAGAATGAGATCCTATTTGAGACTGGTGGAGGAGAAGAAACAGGAGGATAAGAAGAGGAGTGGAGAGGAGCAGGAGAAACAGACTGGATGGTTGGAGGAGGAGGCCCAACACTTAGGAGCAGAATGAGATTCCTACATGAGACAGAAGGACGAGTTGCAGGAAAAAGAGGAAAAAGGTCAGTAGAGGAGAGAAGAAGCAGGAAGAGAGGAGAGAAGGAAAGGAGAGAAGAAGCAGGAAGAGAGGAGAAAATGAAAGGAGAGAAGAAGCAGGAAGAGAGGAGAGAAGAAAAGGAGAGAAGAAGCAGGAAGAGAGGAGAGAAGGAAAGGAGAGAAGAAGCAGGAGAGAGGAGAGAAGGAAAGGAGAGAAGAAGCAGGAAGAGAGGAGAGAAGGAAAGGAGAGAAGAAGCAGGAAGAGAGGAGAGAAGGAAAGGAGAGAAGAAGCAGGAAGAGAGGAGAGAAGGAAAGGGAGAAGAAGCAGGAAGAGAGGAGAGAAGAAAAGGAGAGAAGAAGCAGGAAGAGAGGAGAGAAGGAAAGGAGAGAAGAAGCAGGAAGAGAGGAGAGAAGGAAAGGAGAGAAGAAGCAGGAAGAGAGGAGAGAAGAAAGGAGAGAAGAAGCAGGAAGAGAGGAGAGAAGGAAAGGAGAGAAGAAGCAGGAAAGAGGAGAGAAGAAAAGGAGAGAAGAATAAGGAAGAAGGAGAGAAGGAAAGGAGAGAAGAAGCAGGAAGAGAGGAGAGAAGGAAAGGAGAGAAGAAGCAGGAAGAGAGGAGAGAAGGAAAGGAGAGAAGAAGCAGGAAGAGAGGAGAGAAGGAACGGGGAGAAGAAGCAGGAAGAGAGGAGAGAAGGAAAGGGGAGAAGAAGCAGGAAGAGAGGAGAGAAGAAAAGGAGAGAAGAAGCAGGAAGAGAGGAGAGAAGAAAAGGAGAGAAGAAGCAGGAAGAGAGGAGAGAAGGACATGAGCACCAGTGTCCTACCTCGAGAGCTTTTCATGTTACCCCGTTAAATAAAATATAATAATATTAATCATAAACAACAGGTGTAGTTCAACAGTGAAATGCTTACGGGCCCTTCTCAACAATGCAGAGATGTGAGTGATTCCACCCTTTAGTAGAGTGGAATAATTATAATAATCATAATAATAATAATTAGTAGATGCCCCTTTAGCTATCCCTGGTGCAACGTTAATAAAAACCTACCCTGACTCTTGCTCTACCTGGGAGATAATACATGTACTATGTCAGTATATTACATTGGGTCAAGGCCATAGACTACTTGCAACAATGAACCTATAAGGGATGGAAGCTGCCTTTAGGCACAGCACAGGGAGGGCCTGTATTCAAAAAGACTCAGAGTAGGAAGGCTGATCTAGCATCAGTTTCCTGCAATCAGTAAGAGTAGCTGCTGCTTTCACAACAGCTAATGGGGATCCTAATAAAATACCAATACCAATTATGATCTAAAAGGCTAAACTGATCCTAGATCAGCACTCCTTCTCTGAGAACAATTATGAATACAGGCCCTGATCAGGAACTAGCTGGCCAAGACCTAACCTGAACTATTAGTGGGGCAAAACACAAGACTGACTTCAAATAAGTGTCAAGGGGACAACTTCATCTGGAAGGTGTGTTTGCCCCATGACTGTGTATGTGTGTGGGTGTGTGTGTGTGTCTACACTACCAACTAAATAGCCGTCGAAACCCAAGGGATTTATGGGCGGATTACGCCTGGGATTTGAGTAGACGTCGGATTTAAGAAGGGAATGAAAAAAATATGTATCTTCCTCTCTCCCTTTCTCGCTCCAGTTTTCTTCTGCCTCTCGTGTTACACCGCTCTCACTGTCTTAAATCACTGATAGAGACAACACCACTGGAGTAACACACACACATTCAGCTCCAGTGACGAGAGAAGAACGAGAGAAGGAGAAAAAGGAAAAGCGAGGGAGCGGAGCAAAGAGACAGTCTGCGATTACTGGCCTCTTGCTCCGTGGGCTGGAAGGACATAAGGCTCCTTCTGACAGGCCCAGCCGCCCGTATCTCTGCCCAGTGCTAATGTGTCATCCTCCCGTCTTCATCTTCTTCTCTTCCTTTTATTCCTCCCTTCATGAAGACCAGAGTCTTATTAGGATACGAGTATACAAGGGATTACTGCAGTGAGAAGAGAGGAGATAGCGAGGGAATGATTTTGAGTCGCACACAATGTCATTATGCAGTGTGTGTGTCTGTGTGACTTATTATTGTGTATTACAGGGCCTAATGCGACTGCATTGGTAAGATTTCCCCGGAGATTAGGGGTAACCTAGGGTTTTTGATATGGGTGAGATTTCCCCAGAGAGTATGATACATCCCAAATGGCACTCTATTCCCTTTATGGAGCACTTCTTTTGACCAGAACCCTATGGTACCAGGTCAAAAATAGTGCACTATATACATAAAAGGGTGCCATTTGGGACACAGTTGTGGCCAGTGTATAGGACTGCCTGTGGCATACATATATATATACAGTTGAAGTCGGAAGTTTACGTACACCTTAGCCAAATACATTTAAACTCAGTTTTCCACAATTCCTAACATTTAATCAATTCCCTGTCATAGGTCAGTTAGGATCACAACTTTATTTTAAGAATAATAGTAGAGAGAATGATTTATTTCAGCTTTTATTTCTTTCATCACATTCCCAGTGGGTCAGAAGTTTACATACATTCAATTAGTATTTGGTAGCATTGCCTTTAAATAGGTCAAACGTTTCGGGTAGCCTTCCACAAGCTTCCCACAAAAAGTTGGGTGAATTTTGGCCCATTCCTCCTGACTGGTGTAACTGAGTCAGGTTTGTAGGCCTCCTTGCTCGCACATGTTTTTCAGTCCTGCCCACAAATTTTCTATAGGTTTGAGGTCAGGGCGTTGTGATGGTCACTCCAATACCTTGAATTTGTTGTCCTTAAGCCATTTTGCCACAACTTTGGAAGTATGTTTGGCGTCATTGTCCATTTGTAAGACCCATTTGCGACCAAGCTTTAACTTCCTGACTGATGTCTTGAGATGTTGATTCAATATATCCACATAATTGTCCGTCCTCATGATGCCATCTATTTTGTGAAGATCACCAGTCCCTCCTGCAGGAAAGCACCCCCACAACATGATGCTGCCACCCCCGTGTTTCACGGTTGGGATGGTGTTCTTCGGCTTGCAAGCCTCCCTCTTTTTCCTCCAGCAAGCCTCCCTCTTTTTCCTCCAGCAAGCCTCCCTCTTTTTCCTCCAGCAAGCCTCCCTCTTTTTCCTCCAAACATAACAATGGTCATTATGGCCAAACAGTTCTATTTTTGTTTCATCAGACCAGAGGACATTTCTCCAAAAAGTACGATCTTTGTCCCTAGTTGCAAACCGTAGTCTGGCTTTTTTATGGCAGTTTTGGAGCAGTGGCTTCTTCCTTGCTGAGTGGATACTTTTGTACCTGTTTCCTCCAGCATCTTCACAAGGTCCTTTGCTGTTGTTCTAGGATTGATTTGCACTTTCCGCACCAAGGTAAGTTCATCTCTAGGAGACAGAACGCGTCTCCTTCCTGAGCGGTATGACGGCTGCATGGTCCCATGGTGTTTATACTTGTGTACTATTGTTTGTGCAGTTGAACTTGGTACCTTCAGGCATTTGGAAATTGCTCCCAAGGATGAGCCTGACATGTGGAGGTCTACAATTTTTATAGGAGGTCTTGGCTGATTTCTGTTGATTTTCCCATGATGTCAAGCAAAGAGGCACTGAGTTTGAAGGTAGGCCTTGAAATACATCCACAGGTAGACCTCCAATTGACTCAAATTATGACAAATATCCTATCAGAGGCTTCTAAAAGCCATGACATCATTTTCTGTAATATTCCAGGCTGTTTAAAGGCACAGTCAACTTAGTGTATGTAAACTTCTGACCCACTAGAATTGTGATACCGTGAATAATAAGTGAAATAATCTGTCTGCAAACAATAGTTGGAAAAATGACTTGTGTCATGTACAAAGTAGATGTCCTAACCGACTTGCCAAAACTATAGTTTGTTAACAAGACATTTGTGGAGTGGTTGAAAAAATAGTTTTAATGACTCCAACCTAAGTGTGTATATATATAAATATATAACTACCTTGCAGTGTGGGGATTGGGGAATACATGGATACAAAAGGGAAGATTGCATGTGACTACAATTTATCTGAGGTGAATGTGTAGTTTTTCAACATCGTTTACACCTTACTAACAACACGAGGAGGTTAGGGAAACCAGTTTGGATTGAAACAGCTTGCGTTTTGAAGCGTCTAGGAATGCAAATATTACCTTACATATTTTCTGGCCCAATTGTAACATAAAAATGATGTGTGTTTGATTTCTTACAGTATACAACATGGTCATAGAAACCAACATTCATATACAGTAGCTGGTATGGGGATTAGAACATTCAGATACAGTAGTCTGTTTACAGTAGCTGGTATGGGGATTAGAACATTCATATACAGTAGTCTGTTTACAGTAGCTGGTATGGGGATTAGAACATTCATATACAGTAGTCTGTTTACAGTAGCTAGTATGGGGATTAGAACATTCATATACAGTAGTCTGTTTACAGTAGCTGGTATGGGGATTAGAACATTCATATACAGTAGTCTGTTTACAGTAGCTGGTATGGGGATTAGAACACTCATATACAGTAGTCTGTTTACAGTAGCTGGTATGGGGATTAGAACACTCATATACAGTAGTCTGTTTACAGTAGCTGGTATGGGGGGATTAGAACTGGTATGGGGATTAGAACATTCATATACAGTAGTCTGTTTACATTCATATTATTCATATACAGTAGTCTGTTTACAGTAGCTGGTATGGGGATTAGAACATTCATATACAGTAGTCTGTTTACAGTAGCTAGTATGGGGATTAGAACATTCATATATAGTAGTCTGTTTACAGTAGCTGGTATGGGGATTAGAACATTCATATACAGTAGTCTGTTTACAGTAGCTGGTATGGGGATTAGAACACTCATATACAGTAGTCTGTTTACAGTAGCTGGTATGGGGATTAGAACACTCATATACAGTAGTCTGTTTACAGTAGCTGGTATGGGGATTAGAACACTCATATACAGTAGTCTGTTTACAGTAGCTGGTATGGGGATTAGAACACTCATATACAGTAGTCTGTTTATAGTAGCTACTGGTATGGGGATTAGAACATTCATATACAGTAGTCTGTTTATACAGGGGATTAGAACATTCATATACAGTAGTCTGTTTACAGTAGCTGGTATGGGGATTAGAACATTCATATACAGTAGTCTGTTTACAGTAGCTGGTATGGGGATTAGAATTAGTCTGTTTACAGTAGCATTTCATATACAGTAGCCTGTTTATAGTAGCTGGTATGGGGATTAGTAGCTGGTATGGGGATTAGTCTGTTTTAGCTGGTAACAGTAGCTGGTATGGGGATTGGAACACTCATATACAGTAGTCTGTTTACAGTAGCTACTGGTATGGGGATTGCAACACTCATATACAGTAGTCTGTTTACAGTAGCTGGTATGGGGATTGGAACGTTCATATTCAGTATTCTGTTTATAGAAACTGGTATGGAGATTAGAAAGTTCATATACTGTAGCCTGTTTACAGAAACTGGTATGGGGATTAGAACATGAATCTACAGTAGCCTGTTTACAGTAGCCAGTTTACAGTTGCTGGTATGGGGATTAGAACATGAATCTACAGTAGCCTGTTTACAGTAGCCTGTTTACAGTTGCTGGTATGGGGATTAGAACATGAATCTACAGTAGCCTGTTTACAGAAACTGGTATGGGGATTAGAACATGAATCTACAGTAGCCTGTTTACAGTAGCCAGTTTACAGTTGCTGGTATGGGGATTAGAACATGAATCTACAGTAGCCTGTTTACAGTAGCCTGTTTACAGTTGCTGGTATGGGGATGAGAACATGAATCTACAGTAGCCTGTTTAAAGTAGCCAGTTTACAGTTGCTGGGGTTGGGGATTAGAACATGAATCGACAGTAGCCTGTTTACAGTAGCCTGTTTACAGTTGCTGGTATGGGGATTAGAACATGAATCTACAGTAGCCTGTTTACAGTAGCCAGTTTACAGTTGCTGGTATGGGGATTAGAACATGAATCTACAGTAGCCTGTTTACAGTAGCCAGTTTACAGTTGCTGGTATGGGGATTAGAACATGAATCTACAGTAGCCTATTTACAGTAGCCAGTTTACAGTTGCTGGTATGGGGATTAGAACATGAATCTACAGTAGCCTGTTTACAGTAGCCTGTTTACAGTTGCTGGTATGGGGATTAGAACATGAATCTACAGTAGCCTGTTTACAGTTGCCTGTTTACAGTTGCTGGTATGGGGATTAGAACATGAATCTACAGTAGCCTGTTTACAGTAGCTGGTATGGGGATTAGAACATGAATCTACAGTAGCCTGTTTACAGTAGCCAGTTTACAGTTGCTGGTATGGGGATTAGAACATGAATCTACAGTAGCCTGTTTACAGTAGCCAGTTTACAGTTGCTGGTATGGGGATTAGAACATGAATCTACGTAGTCTACACTGCTATCTGCCCAGCAGCTAGCCAGCTAGCAAACGTCCACCGTCTACCGAATAGCAGCACTGTAGAAACTATTACACTCAACTGAACGACTTGATTAGTGTAGTGTTAGCTAGCTACATAGTTGTCTTTGCTGTCTTCGTATCCAAGATAATTGTGTAGTTTAGAGTGTGTAGTCTTAGAGTGATTATCTTAATTTACCGAGGTTAGCTAGCCAGCTATTTGTCGTCCTTAACGTAGGAGACACTGCTAGCTAGCCGACAGCTAGCCAACGTCTACCGAATAGAACTTCCGCACTCAACAACAACCCGGTCGCATTCCGCTTCGCTCCACAGGTAGTACCACATTTTCATTTAATTTCATTACAGCACAACGGTTTGATTTGTTTGATCGTAGCTAGCCACATAGCTAGCTACATAGCCGTCTTTGTATCAAAGATAATTGTGTAGTCTAGAGCGATTTTCTAGGTTAGCTAGCCAGCTATTGTCGTTCTTTTAACGCAACGTAACGTAATCAACACTGCTAGCTAGCCAGCTAGCCCCCGAATAGCAGCACTGTAGAAACTATTACACTCAACGGAACGACTTGATTAGTGTAGTGTCAACAACGCAGCCACTGCCAGCTAGCCTACAAAGTCAACAACGCAGCCACTGCCAGCTAGCCTACTTCAGCAGTACTGTATCATTTTAATCATTTTAGTCAATAAGATTCTTGCTACGTAAGCTTAACTTTCTGAACATTCGAGACGTGTAGTCCACTTGTCATTCCAATCTCCTTGCATTAGCGTAGCCTCTTCTGTAGCCTGTCAACTATGTGTCTGTCTATCCCTGTTCTCTCCTCTCTGCACAGACCATACAAACGCTCCACACCGCGTGGCCGCGGCCACCCTAATCTGGTGGTCCCAGCGCGCACGACCCACGTGGAGTTCCAGGTCTCCGGTAGCCTCTGGAACTGCCGATCTGCGGCCAACAAGGCAGAGTTCATCTCAGCCTATGCCTCCCTCCAGTCCCTCGACTTCTTGGCACTGACGGAAACATGGATCACCACAGATAACACTGCTACTCCTACTGCTCTCTCTTCGTCCGTCCACGTGTTCTCGCACACCCCGAGAGCTTCTGGTCAGCGGGGTGGTGGCACCGGGATCCTTATCTCTCCCAAGTGGTCAGTCTCTCTTTCTCCCCTTACCCATCTGTCTATCGCCTCCTTTGAATTCCATGCTGTCACAGTTACCAGCCCTTTCAAGCTTAACATCCTTATCATTTATCGCCCTCCAGGTCCCCTTGGAGAGTTCATCAATGAACTTGATGCCTTGATAAGCTCCTTTCCTGAGGACGGCTCACCTCTCACAGTTCTGGGCGACTTTAACCTCCCCACGTCTACCTTTGACTCATTCCTCTCTGCCTCCTTCTTTCCACTCCTCTCCTCTTTTGACCTCACCCTCTCACCTTCCCCCCCTACTCACAAGGCAGGCAATACGCTCGACCTCATCTTTACTAGATGCTGTTCTTCCACTAACCTCATTGCAACTCCCCTCCAAGTCTCCGACCACTACCTTGTATCCTTTTCCCTCTCGCTCTCATCCAACACTTCCCACACTGCCCCTACTCGGATGGTATCGCGCCGTCCCAACCTTCGCTCTCTCTCCCCCGCTACTCTCTCCTCTTCCATCCTATCATCTCTTCCCTCTGCTCAAACCTTCTCCAACCTATCTCCTGATTCTGCCTCCTCAACCCTCCTCTCCTCCCTTTCTGCATCCTTTGACTCTCTATGTCCCCTATCCTCCAGGCCGGCTCGGTCCTCCCCTCCCGCTCCGTGGCTCGACGACTCATTGCGAGCTCACAGAACAGGGCTCCGGGCAGCCGAGCGGAAATGGAGGAAAACTCGCCTCCCTGCGGACCTGGCATCCTTTCACTCCCTCCTCTCTACATTTTCCTCCTCTGTCTCTGCTGCTAAAGCCACTTTCTACCACTCTAAATTCCAAGCATCTGCCTCTAACCCTAGGAAGCTCTTTGCCACCTTCTCCTCCCTCCTGAATCCTCCTCCCCCTCCCCCCCCCCCTCTCTGCAGATGACTTCGTCAACCATTTTGAAAAGAAGGTCGACGACATCCGATCCTCGTTTGCTAAGTCAAACCACACCGCTGGTTCTGCTCACACTGCCCTACCCTGTGCTCTGACCTCTTTCTCCCCTCTCTCTCCAGATGAAATCTCGCGTCTTGTGACGGCCGGCCGCCCAACAACCTGCCCGCTTGACCCTATCCCCTCCTCTCTTCTCCAGACCATTTCCGGAGACCTTCTCCCTTACCTCACCTCGCTCATCAACTCATCCCTGACCGCTGGCTACGTCCCTTCCGTCTTCAAGAGAGCGAGAGTTGCACCCCTTCTGAAAAAACCTACATTCGATCCCTCCGATGTCAACAACTACAGACCAGTATCCCTTCTTTCTTTTCTCTCCAAAACTCTTGAACGTGCCGTCCTTGGCCAGCTCTCCCGCTATCTCTCTCAGAATGACCTTCTTGATCCAAATCAGTCAGGTTTCAAGACTAGTCATTCAACTGAGACTGCTCTTCTCTGTATCACGGAGGCGCTCCGCACTGCTAAAGCTAACTCTCTCTCCTCTGCTCTCATCCTTCTAGACCTATCGGCTGCCTTCGATACTGTGAACCATCAGATCCTCCTCTCCACGGATCACCACCTCAAGCTGAACCTCGGCAAGACGGAGCTGCTCTTCCTCCCGGGGAAGGACTGCCCGTTCCATGATCTCGCCATCACGGTTGACAACTCCATTGTGTCCTCCTCCCAGAGCGCTAAGAACCTTGGCGTGATCCTGGACAACACCCTGTCGTTCTCAACTAACATCAAGGCGGTGGCCCGTTCCTGTAGGTTCATGCTCTACAACATCCGCAGAGTACGACCCTGCCTCACACAGGAAGCGGCGCAGGTCCTAATCCAGGCACTTGTCATCTCCCGTCTGGATTACTGCAACTCGCTGTTGGCTGGGCTCCCTGCCTGTGCCATTAAACCCCTACAACTCATCCAGAACGCCGCAGCCCGTCTGGTGTTCAACCTTCCCAAGTTCTCTCACGTCACCCCGCTCCTCCGCTCTCTCCACTGGCTTCCAGTTGAAGCTCGCATCCGCTACAAGACCATGGTGCTTGCCTACGGAGCTGTGAGGGGAACGGCACCTCAGTACCTCCAGGCTCTGATCAGGCCCTACACCCAAACAAGGGCACTGCGTTCATCCACCTCTGGCCTGCTCGCCTCCCTACCACTGAGGAAGTACAGTTCCCGCTCAGCCCAGTCAAAACTGTTCGCTGCTCTGGCCCCCAATGGTGGAACAAACTCCCCACGACGCCAGGACAGCGGAGTCAATCACCACCTTCCGGAGACACCTGAAACCCCACCTCTTTAAGGAATACCTAGGATAGGATAAAGTAATCCTTCTCACCCCCCCCCCTTTAAAAGATTTAGATGCACTATTGTAAAGTGGCTGTTCCACTGGATGTCATAAGGTGAATGCACCAATTTGTAAGTCGCTCTGGATAAGAGCGTCTGCTAAATGACTTAAATGTAAATGTAAATCTACAGTAGCCTGTTTACAGTTGCTGGTATGGGGATGAGAACATGAATCTACAGTAGCCTGTTTACAGTAGCCAGTTTACAGTTGCTGGTATGGGGATTAGAACATGAATCTACAGTAGCCTGTTTACAGTAGCCAGTTTACAGTTGCTGGTATGGGGATTAGAGCATTAATCTACAGTAGCCTGTTTACAGTAGCCAGTTTATAGTTGCTGGTATGGGGATTAGAACATGAATCTACAGTAGCCTGTTTACAGTAGCCTGTTTAAAGTTCCTGGTATGGGGATTAGAACATGAATCTACAGTAGCCTGTTTACAGTAGCCAGTTTACAGTTGCTGGTATGGGGATTAGAACATGAATCTACAGTAGCCTGTTTACAGTAGCCAGTTTACAGTTGCTGGTATGGGGATTAGAACATGAATTGACAGTAGCCTGTTTACAGTAGCCAGTTTACAGTTGCTGGTATGGGGATTAGAACATGAATCTACAGTAGCCTGTTTACAGTAGCCTGTTTACAGTTGCTGGTATGGGGATTAGAACATGAATCTACAGTAGCCTGTTTACAGTAGCCAGTTTACAGTTGCTGGTATGGGAATTAGAACATGAATCTACAGTAGCCTGTTTACAGTAGCCAGTTTACAGTAGCTGGTATGGGGATTAGAACATAAATCTACAGTAGCCTGTTTACAGTAGCCAGTTTACAGTTGCTAGTATGGGGATTAGAACATGAATCGACAGTAGCCTGTTTACAGTAGCCTGTTTACAGTTGCTGGTATGGGGATTAGAACATGAATCTACAGTAGCCTGTTTACAGTAGCCTGTTTACAGTAGCCAGTTTACAGTAGCTGGTATGGGGATTGGAACGTAATGTGATGCCAAAATATCTATTTAAAAGGGTAATGTGAGCGGTGATCAGCCTAATCAGTCGTCCATATGGCCACAGGGTCTCATTCCCTCCTTCCCTCTCTACCCCCTCTCTCCAAAGGGGTGATCTCTGCTCTGAAATGGCAACACAAACCCCTAGTCTTGCTCCGTCTGGGTTGTGTTCAGTTGGGAGAAACGTTTTGAAATGGGGAGGCACTAGAGACGTAGAATCTTCATTTGAGATAGTTTGCTACAGAAAATAATCCTGCAGCAACAGGAAATGTGAATTGTTATTTGGATTCAAATTAAATGGACAATTTTGTAGGGGTTCATACATTTTTCAATAGGGCAAATCAAGACTGACATTTTAAAGTGGAAATGACAAACTTTAGAAGCATTTTTAAACCTTGAATACACTACCGGGCAGGAAAACTCTCAGCAACGTCTGCACCTAAACCTGTCCAATAGGAAACCCTTATTTACATTTTACATTGCATTTATTCATTTAAAAAAAACATTTAGCCCTACTGACGCTGGTCTGACTAGGAATACAAACATGTTGGGGGAGGGGGCCTGTTCATCTAGTCATCTAGATGAACACATTAGATGGCTTTACTGTTCTGGATGATGTGATATTAATGTATTGTAAGAAACCTGGCCACCTGGAACAGTGGCGGTGATGGGGAGTGTGTGTGTGTGTGTGTGTGTGTGTGTGTGTGTGTGTGTGTGTGTGTGTGTGTGTGTGTGTGTGTGTGTGTGTGTGTGTGTGTGTGTGTGTGTGTGTGTGTGTGTGCGTGTGCGCGTGCGTGCGTGCGTGCGCGTGTGTGTTACAAATCCAACCCGTCTGAAACGGTAGTAGGATCGTGACATCGTCTGGGAATCGTCAGAAGCCGATGTGTTGGGTAACTGTGCTGGTTGGAGAGGGAGTGTGTGTGACCGGGGAGTGAAATTGTGTGTTTTTATAACACTAATGGCCTATAATGGCTGGTATATGGCCTTAAACAGAAGGACATTATCATCCATGTGTGGAGAAGGCAAAGTAGAAACTGCCGAGACACAGTGGTTTGTTTCACAGGACCTATGAGGAATACAAAGTATCGAACACACAAACACACACTCGCCGATCCACCCACACACACACACACACACTCCCCCGATCCATCCACACACACACTCTGACTGCCCCTGTGTTAGCCTTACAGTGAGGCGGACCGTGTGGGGGTTCTCAGAGTGCGTTGTTCTACTGCTGTGCTTCACATTAAGGGCTCCTGCTGGAGAACAGTGAGTAAGCGGACGTTGACTGTGTGCACGAAGATTGTGTGTGTTTGTTGTGTGTGTGTGTGTGTGTGTGTGTGTGTGTGTGTGTGTGTGTGTGTGTGTGTGTGTGTGTGTGTGTGTGTGTGTGTGTGTGTGTGTGTGTGTGTGTGTGTGTGTGTGTGTGTGTGTGTGTGTATGGATGCTGACTGTGTGAGATCGCACTGCTTTTGACCCTGTACTGTCTGCCTGTCTGTCTGTGGAACCAGACAGGCAACCTATTATGGGATATCACTGTCTCATCTCTGACTCATCAGTGACAGGGGGGACCTGATCCTAGATCAGCACTCCTCATCTGCTCTCAGAGTATGAAGCTCTCGGAAAAGGACTGCTGCTTTAGGATCAGTTTGGCCTTTTAGATCATAATCAATAAGATGAAATATTTAATCAATTAAATATTTATATATTTCTTTATATACTTCTTAATTCCATTATTTGACTTTTAGATTTGTGGGTATGGTTGTGAATAGTTAGATATTACTGCACTGTTGGAGCGAGGAACACAAGCATTTCGCTACACCCGCAATAATATCTGCTAAATATGTGTATGTGACCAATAACATTTGATTTGACTTACATGGACCAACCAGGTCACCCGAGATACAAACCTGCCACTAGGGGCAACAGTGTGCGATGTTACCTTCAAGTAGTTTTCAGTTTTGCTAGGGCGTTGTGGATGGGGTGGACGGGGGGGTGGATGGGGTGGTGGATGGGTGTAAGCCTTTAATTCCAAATGTTGCAAGTTCAAATCCAGCGGCAGAACGGTGTTTTTGATATTATCGTTTTAAGCCAATACCGAACCTTAACCCTTACCGTTACCAGTCAGAGTTAATACCAAACCTTAACCCTAAACGTTACCAGTCAGAGTTAATCCCAAACCTTAACCCTAACCGTTACCAGTCAGAGTTAATCCCAAACCTTAACCCTAACCGTTACCAGTCAGAGTTAATACCAAACCTTAACCCTAACCGTTACCAGTCAGAGTTAATACCAAACCTTAACCCTAAACGTTACCAGTCAGAGTTAATCCCAAACCTTAACCCTTACCGTTACCAGTCAGAGTTAATACCAAACCTTAACCCTAACCGTTACCAGTCAGAGTTAATACCAAACCTTAACCCTAACCGTTACCAGTCAGAGTTAATACCAAACCTTAACCCTAAACGTTACCAGTCAGAGTTAATCCCAAACCTTAACCCTTACCGTTACCAGTCAGAGTTAATACCAAACCTTAACC
>NW_026282881.1:167500-217500 GCF_023373465.1 Oncorhynchus keta
ATTTAAACTCAGTTTTTCACAATTCCTGACATTTAATCATAGAAAAATTCCCTGTTTTAGGTCAGTTAGGATCACCACTTTATTTTAAGAATGTGAAATGTCAGAATAATAGTAGAGAATGATTTATTTCAGCTTTTATTTCTTTCATCACATTCCCAGTGGGTCTGAAGTTTACATACACTCAATTAGTATTTGGTAGCATTGCCTTTAAAATTGTTTAACTTGGGTCAAACGTTTCAGGTATCCTTCCACAAACTTCCCACAATAAGTTGGGTGAATTTTGGCCTATTCCTCCTGACAGAGCTGGTGTAACTGAGTCAGGTTTGTAGGCCTCCTTGCTCGCACACACTTTTTCAGTTCTGCCCACAAATTTTCTATAGGATTGAGGTCAGGGCTTTGTGACCAAGCTTTAACTTCCTGACTGATGTCTTGAGATGTTGCTTCAATATATCCACATAATTTTCCATCCTCATGATGCCATCTATTTTGTGAAGTGCACCAGTCCCTCCTGCAACCCCCCCCACAACATGATGCTGCCACCCCCTTGCTTGACGGCTGGGATGGTGTTCTTCAGCTTGCAAGCCTCCCCCTTTTTCCTCCAAACATAACAATGGTCATTATGGCAAAACAGTTCTATTTTTGTTTCATCAGACCAGAGGGCATTTCTCCAAAAAGTACGATCTTTGTCCCTAGTTGCAAAACGTAGTCTGGCTTTTTTTATGGCAGTTTTGGAGCAGTGGCTTCTCCCTTGCTGAGTGGATACTTTTGTACCTGTTTCCTCCAGCATCTTCACAAGGTCCTTTGCTGTTATTCTGGGATTGATTTACACTTTTCGCACCAAAGTAAGTTCATCTCCAGGAGACAGAACGCGTCTCCTTCCTGAGCGGTATGAAGTCTGCGTGCTCCCATGGTGTTTATACTTTATACTTGTACTTTGTACAGATGAACGTGGTACCTTCAGGCGTTTGGAAATTGCTCCCAAGGATGAACCAGACTTGTGGAGGTCTTGGCTGATTTCTTTTGATTTCCATGATGTCAAGCACTGAGGCACTGAGTTTGAAGGTAGGCCTTGAAATACATCCACAGGTAGACGTCCAATTGACTCAAATGATGTGAATTTGCTTATCAGAAGCTTCTAAAGCCATGACATAATTTTCTGGAATTTTCCAAGCTGTTTAAAGGCACAGTCAACTTAGTGTCAACTTCTGACCCACTGGAATTGTGATACAGTGAATTATAAGTTAAATAATCTGTCTGTAAAAATTGTTGGAAAAATGACTTGTGTCATGTACAAAGTAGATGTCCTAACCGACTTGCCAAAACTATAGTTTGTTAACAAGACATTTATGGAGTGGTTGAAAAATGAGTTTTAATGACCTCAACCTAAGCGCATGTAAATTTACGACGTCAACTGTATGTGCCCTGGACAAAAGTAGTGACCTATATAGGGAATATGGTGCAACTTGGGATCGCAGCCACAATTGTCTAGGCGTGAATGCGTTTTGACACACATCTTCCCGTCGCCCAGTCACAATTGATTCTGTGTGTCAGAACTCAAGAACTATTTAGCTAATCCAGCCACGCTACTGGACAGGAACAGTGATAAAACCCCTTCCTGGTCTGTTACTGTGTCTCTCAGACTGATGCTGTTATAGCATAGCGAACACACACACACACACACACACACACACACACACACACACACACACACACACACACACACACACACACACACACACACACACACACACACACACACACACACACACACACACACACACACACACACACACACACACACACACACACACACCCAGGGCCGTGCACAGACCTTTCAGGGGGCAGGTGCTCAAAAAGTACCACATTCCTCTGTAGGGGACCATTTTAACAGTTTTGGAGCATAGGCCTGGTTATTCCTGCAACAGCACACCCACTCATCATCTTTACAAATTCTAGGCAAGCTAGTTAAAGTGAATCCTAAAGACAGAGATGATTGACATCGGGAAAAGAGGGCGGGCTATCAGCTGATCACTGATGTTAGTGATTGATGTAAATCTGCTTGTTAGCTAGCTTCATTTCTTTTACTGATTGTAATTGACCTCTATGTCTTTCTGTCTCTCTCTGCTGTGTATCAGCCGACCAGACTGAATATTGATGATGATGTAAGCTATATCAAGTGTTAATAAAATACTTTTTTAATTTGTTTTTATTTAAGTAGGCAAGTCAGTTAAAAACATATTTAACATAAACTTATTTTCAATGACGGCCTAGGAGCGGTGGTTTAACTGCCTTGTTCAGGGGCAGAACAACAGATTTTTACCTTGTCAGGGATTCAGGGATTCAATCCAACAACCTTTCGGTTACTGGCCCAACACTCTAACCACTAGGCTACCTGCCGCCCCAAAATATGCTGCTGTGGCAGTAGTGTTGATATTTAAACTAGGTAACTAGCTACAGACACTCGACAGGTGACCGCATATCTCAAGCCAAGCATGTTTGGATACTGGGAGCGTGCAATCTCCGTGCAGGACAGACTGGGGAAAATGTGCAACCGGGCGTGAGAGCTCCGTACAGGGTGAACCTGACACCACGGCACCTTGGGGACAGTCGGTTCCCAACAACAATGACCAAAAATACATACAGTATATACAGTAATTTTGGGGGAAATTATACCACCACCCAAAAGGTCTCTTTGGAGACTGGAAGGGGCTTGTCTTCTGAACAGGTAGAGCCCTACATGTGCACTGCACACACACACTGCACACACTCCTAGCAGGTCTGTCTTGACATCTTCATCACGTTTCTGTCCTTGGAATGACTTACCATACATTATGTTGTTGTTGTGTAGCCTGAGGGCAAACACACACACACACACACAGACACACACACACACCACACACACACACACACACACACACACACACACACACACACACACACACACACACACACACACACACACACACACACACACACACACACACACACACACACACACACACACACACACACACACACACACACACACACACACACAGAGAGTTGATGGATAGACTGAGTCACAGCTCCCACCACCCGTAGGAGATAGATGAGAGTGTAGAGGGATGCTGTATGAGGACTGAGGAACCTACACTACTGTAGTCTACAGTATATCTCCCATAACAACCATATCAAAGCTACTGTATCCATAGTGATGGGATTATACATCCCATACAATGTGATGCAAGGTTTTCCAAATATTGCGACAGCAAATAGGTTACAACACACCATATTTTTCAACAACAAAAAAATACATTGCTTATAATATTGTGGTAATAATATAATATCCATATTAGTGCCATGGAATAAAATGATTATTAGACTGCATATCTCTTGACAAAATCAGTCAAACATTGACTGATTAGCAACCGAACAGATGTCAACCTGTAGGCTACTGTAATTTAATGAAGCATGATTTATCCATTTGCCCTTCCAGTGTTTGCTAATATTACGACTATTTCAACTAACAGACCAGTAATCATCTGGGATCCCGGAGCGTGTGGATTTAAACCACGGCTGTATAGGTAGTGTGGTAACAATGTTTCAACTTGATTTGGTCTCAATTCGGTGCTGAACTAATGTAGTATGGCGTTCATAAACCGCCAATGATCCAAACGTGTAGGTTATTTGCACAATTTATTGGTTAGAGACAAGAGTTCGCAAGTACATGTTTACATTTCTCATTTCCCTCTAATGTAGCGATTGCATAAACTATATGTGGCTACTCCGATCACCACGCAGTCATTTCCCTGTGGTATTTTCACATGAACTAGTCCATTAAGCGGTTTTGCATTGATACACAATTAGCAAATTATGCGTTTCAAATGGCCATTACACAGTCGTGTGTGTCGCTGAAATTGTTATCTGTAAGGGCAAACAATCATTTCTGACCTATAACAAGCAGTAGCCTAAAGTACGTAGCCAGGGGCATGGATTTACGCATCTGAAATGACCTTAGAGGATTTGTTGTGATTAAATATTGCTTGGATTATACAATTTTGGGTTCAAATTCACACCCAGTTGATTTTTTAAATGAGATTTACAGTAGGCTACACAACGAATGGATTTGAAGGAGACCCAATGTGGGTTCGTTCAGTTGTCATTCTGTTCATCTTCGTAATGTTTTGGATTTGGAAACATCCCTACAACATCGTACATCTGTCACTCTTTGCGCGGGAGGCTGGGACGCCAGCGACGTCGATGTAACATGTCAGAGTAGCACATCTCCATTTAAAAGGATCTCGATTTGAAAATGAATACAGCCGCCAGAGGTGGTCCGGTTCATTCATTTGAGCGTCTGTGCCCATCCAGTCTACCAAAGCGCCAGGCATAGATTGGTAGACAGGAACAATCATTCAAGCAGCGGTTGTAGCCCATGCAGTCTTCGGCTATGTCTTTACCAGACACTTCAAATGGGCCGTAGGTAAAAGGGATATAATAGCTACGTGTAACAGCAGTAGCGCCACAGTCTTACCGGCTGCTGTATGTGACGAACCGTTCCTTTCCCTTGTGGAGGATGGTGCTGTAGCTGAACCTCGCGCTTCATATACTCGCTGCTGCCTTTGTAGCCACCGCCGCCGACCCGGTCTCTCTTCTCCCTCAGGTTCGACGCGCCACCGCCGCCGTTTTCCCGTTCTTCCCCGGAATCGAGGCTACTGAAGTTCCACACTATCAGCGTCTGGACCAGCAGCACCGTGAGAGCCGCTATCAATGCGGAACGCGAGCGGCGGGCCAACCTGCGAGCGCACGAGCCGCCAACCATCTTCACTCTTTGACTGCTAGGACTCGAGAAGAGAAGGTCTGCTAGCCTGCCTCTGCGTTGCGCGACAGACAGCAGGAGCGGGGAGACCACGGGAGTTTTTTTTATTTTTTAGATCTAGCTCACGATGGCTAGGAGGAGCGTCGAGGAGAGGAGGCCGCACAGAGCCATCGTGTGGTTGAAAGACGTTACGCGCGAGCTCAGGATGTTCACCGAATGTTCTGAATCACAGCGACGGTAAATGAGAGTCCTCCGTCTGGAATTCTTGTATAAAATACATCAGCACGAAGCACGTGGGTTATCACCTCCCACATGTACGTGATACCCATCCACGAAATTTAATGATTAAACAAACCAACAAACAAAACATATTTTGGGAAACGTTGATGTGGGTGAACACAATGTACCGTTGAACAATATCAGTACCATGGACAGTGCTCAAAGAAAACGTGTATCGCTACAGATTCTTACAAATAGAATACAAGCTCACATTCATCCCATGTACTGTAGGCTCCACTAGGACCAACCCTCACCAGCCCCTTATGCATTCAATTATGGATGCAACTTCATGTGCATTTCAAACATAACCAATGTACCAAATGATCATAAGAGCTATAAAAGGAGAGTTATTCATGTACAGTATATTGTAGCGAATCCAACACGCAATGACCTCATCAAGAAGTTCGGACCTCTTGATTTAACAGTTAAGCTGTTGGCTTGACAGTCGCTGGACCTGTGTTCGAGTCTCGGTGGGGGGTTAACCTCAAATTCACTTCAACATGATTTGATTCTTAAGAAATGGCCTAAGTCTATGCCTACAGCTGTGTATGAACTGTAGGGAGGAACTAGGTCTTACAATAGCATCAAGCCCAAACTTTATACCACAGCAACTTCTTGTAATGGATGTAGAGGATTTTCATCCTTATTTACTCTGTGTGCCCCTGTGCATTGTGCTTAATTTTCTGGCAAGCATACCTTCGCTATCTAATTGTCTGCCAAGGCTGAGCTAGTACAGCTACTGGGACTTATAAGGAAGGGAGACACACACACGCAAATACACGCAAATACACACACACACACACACACACACACACACACACACACACACACACACACACACACACACACACACACACACACACACACACACACACACACACACACACACACACACAGGGCTGATGTAGTATCTACTGGGACTACTACATCAGCTCTGTATGCGTGTGTGTATTTGCAGTGTGTATTTGCAGTGTGTATTTGCGGCGTGTATGTGTGTGTGTTCTCCCTTCCTTCCGTATAATTCCACACTGCTACCCTTTAATTAGTCAACAAATGTCTACACTATCAACTAGACAATCCACGCCGAGGCTGTTCTGCTCTTTGCTTAAGGGCAGTGAACCACTGACGGTGAATAAATAAGATAGCATTCACACAGAGTGTGTGTCTACCTACAGTACACCAGGCCTAGCGGACACAAATTGATGGGTGGGTTTGGTAAGACGAAAATTGCATAATTGGTGCAAAACAGGAAAATTGTTTCTCTGATATTTTGAAGGCAGGTTTTGCATATCCCAACCTTTGCAATGGGAGTTGGATTACAGAGTGTGACTACAGGCAGAAATGCGGAGATGGTAGCATTAGGTAGGGCGAGTTATTCTTTTTCAGAGGACAGTAAGTACACAGACCACTGTGTGTGTGTGTGTGTGCGTGTGTGTGTTTCACCTGAAGGAATACATTTGAGAGGCAGAAAGGCTAGAACAAAGCACAGTATGCAAAGCTCAAAACAACAGCCTTGGCTAAAACAAAAATACATAGTTATTAGTCTCTGACCTTGTTGTGTTTCTCCAGATGATGACATGCCACACATTGTCAGCATGCCTTGCATTTGTAGATAGTGTTTATTCTCAGCCTAGCTGCCAATCGAAAACAGACAGATGTCTGACATTAGGCACAAACAGTGTTAATTCGAGCTGTATCATGTTTATTTGAGCTGTATCCTAGCAACAGAAGGTAGTCTAGCACCAACCCACACGCCATTCAATTTTACCTGGCAGTATGGGTGAAACATTTGTCCATTCATCCAACAAGACATGCAGTAATATCAACCGGATGCAAGAACTCAAGTGGGTACACGGACAAAAGAGGACCAGTTGGGCCAAGACTCGTTCTATTCATCCATTGACAAGACAACTATATTATATTTAATATACAGTATGTTCATATTGTACATTCCATGACAGTTTTCTTAGCATTTATTTAGCATTTAAATTGCAGGCCACATTTGATTAACGAGGTGCTATTACCTTGGGCAAACAAGAATCTATGTTACTGTCCAAAAGCGATAAGGACCCCCAGATCACACACACACACACACGCGCACGCGCACACACACCATACTAATTGATAAACGGCACATTGAAATTCAAAATAGCTTTGTGCTCACACACATTCCTGAGACATTTGAACATCTTCTACATTTTAAAAATGTTGTCAAGGTGAGAGACTGTGGGAAAGAAAGAAGGGAGAGAGAGACAAACAGAGAGAGAGAGAGAGAGAGAGAGAGAGAGAGAGAGAACGTGGCATGGATGAGCATGTGAGGAAAGGCAAATGAGAAAGAATAAGGGAGGAGAAAAGAAGAAGAGAGGAAAGAGAGAGTAGAAATAATGGATATGGAAAGTCTGGGGGAGAGAAAGTGAGAACAATAGATAAGACTAAAAGTCAGGTGAAAGAGACGGGAGACAGAAGGGATGTGAGAAAAATGTAGAGGTAGAAGGTTTCAGCGAGAAAGACAGAGAGAGAGAGAGAGAGAGATGTAGGAGGGACCGGAAGAGGCAGGGGCACAAAGAGAAGTTGAGAGACGGACGAAGGAGAGAGAGAGAGAGAGAGAGATGTAGGAGGGACCGGAAGAGGCAGGGGCACACAAAGAGAAGTTGAGAGACGGACGAAGGAGAGAGAGAGAGAGAGATGTAGGAGGGACCGGAAGAGGCAGGGGCACACAAAGAGAAGTTGAGAGACGGACGAAGGAGAGAGAGAGAGAGAGAGAGATGTAGGAGGGACCGGAAGAGGCAGGGGCACACAAAGAGAAGTTGAGAGACGGACGAAGGAGAGAGAGAGAGAGATGTAGGAGGGACCGGAAGAGGCAGGGGCACACAAAGAGAAGTTGAGAGACGGACGAAGGAGAGAGAATGATGTAGGAGGGACCGGAAGAGGCAGGGGCACACAAAGAGAAGTTGAGAGACAGAGGAGGGAGAGAGAGAGAGAGATGTAGGAGGGACCGGAAGAGGCAGGGGCACACAAAGAGAAGTTGAGAGACGGACGAAGGAGAGAGAGAGAGAGATGTAGGAGGGACCGGAAGAGGCAGGGGCACACAAAGAGAAGTTGAGAGATGGACGAGGAGAGAGAGAGAGAGAGAGAGAGAGAGAGAGAGAGAGAGAGAGATGTAGGAGGGACCGGAAGAGGCAGGGGCACACAAAGAGAAGTTGAGAGATGGACGAAGGAGAGAGAGAGAGAGATGTAGGAGGGACCGGAAGAGGCAGGGGCACACAAAGAGAAGTTGAGAGACGGACGAAGGAGAGAGAGAGTGATGTAGGAGGGACCGGAAGAGGCAGGGGCACACAAAGAGAAGTTGAGAGACGGACGAAGGAGAGAGAGAGAGAGATGTAGGAGGGACCGGAAGAGGCAGGGGCACACAAAGAGAAGTTGAGAGACGGACGAAGGAGAGAGAGAGAGAGAGAGATGTAGGAGGGTCCGGAAGAGGCAGGGGCACACAAAGAGAAGTTGAGAGACGGACGAAGGAGAGAGAGAGAGAGAGAGAGAGAGAGAGAGAGAGAGAGATGTAGGAGGGACCGGAAGAGGCAGGGGCACACAAAGAGAAGTTGAGAGACAGACGAAGGAGAGAGAGAGAGAGAGAGATGTAGGAGGGTCCGGAAGAGGCAGGGGCACACAAAGAGAAGTTGAGAGACGGACGAGGAGAGAGAGAGAGAGATGTAGGAGGGACCGGAAGAGGCAGGGGCACACAAAGAGAAGTTGAGAGATGGACGAAGGAGAGAGAGAGAGAGAGAGAGAGAGAGAGAGAGAGAGAGAGAGATGTAGGAGGGACCGGAAGAGGCAGGGGCACACAAAGAGAAGTTGAGAGACAGAGGAGGGAGAGAGAGAGAGAGAGAGAGATGTAGGAGGGACCGGAAGAGGCAGGGGCGCACAAAGAGAAGTTGAGAGACGGACGAAGGAGAGAGAGAGAGAGAGAGAGAGAGAGAGAGAGAGAAAATCAAAAAGCGAGAGAGGGTACAACTACAACTTCTCAGGCAGCAGAACTAGCTCTTCTCTTCTCATTAGCCAATGCTCCGTTGCCTGGGCGATAGCTTCGGCCCACTGTCGCTGCAGCCATGGCTTCCGGTCCCCACGGCTGATGAATTTAATTAAAGCTGACCCCCCATCAGTCAAGCACAGACACTGACCAACACTGACCAGATTGGTGCTGGGGTGCATCTCTCTCTCTCTCTCTCTCTCTCTCTCTCTCTCTCTCTCTCTCTCTCTCTCTCTCTCTCTCTCTCTCTCTCTCTCTCTCTCTCTCTCTCTCTCTCTCTCTCTCGCTCTCGCTCTCGCTCTCTCCTTCTTCTCTGCAGTGTCAGTCAGAACAGAAAAGAAGTCTGAGGGAGAGGGTATGTGTGGGTCAGGTGAGATGACTGGTCATGCCTTGGGTGCCTCATTCGCTTGTCCCTAAGACGTAGCATTTGGAGAGCTGTGGAGAGGTCAATCTTTTCATTCAGTAGTAGAAGAAGACAGAAGACAGAGATGGCTAGTCACATTCTGACATCATGGCTACGGGTGACTGGTTCGTGTTGTGACATTGAAGCCGTTCAGCATAAAGGTGGCACATGTCGCAGGGAGAGTAATCCCACTCCATCTACAGCAGTCATAGTTCATGGTGGGTCTGGGGGAGGGTTGCTGTGTGTGTGTGGGAGCGGAGGGTCTAGGTATGTGTGTATTTGTGTGTGGATGTGTGTGTGCCCAAGCCTGTGTGTGAGTCACGCTCTGCAGCAGTTCTGTAATCCTCTACATAAGTTCAGCCATGTTCTCCCAGGTGACACGGTGCTGAGACAGAGAGCAGAATGTATAAGTGTGTTGTGTGTGTGTGTGTGTGTGTGTGTGTGTGTGTGTGTGTGTGTGTGTGTGTGTGTGTGTGTGTGTGTGTGTGTGTGTGTGTGTGTGTGTGTGTGTGTGTGTGTGTGTGTGTGTGTGTGTGTGAGAGAGAGAGACTTCAGACAAGGAGATGGATAAATCATGGATAAATCAATGTATTCCACTGCAACACTGCACACCCTATCACACAGTAGAACCAACCAACACTGCACACCCTATCACACAGTAGAAACCAACCGACACTGCACACCCTATCACACAGTAGAAACCAACCAACACTGCACAACCTATCACACAGTAGAAACCAACCAACACAGCACAACCTATCACACAGTAGAAACCAACCAACACTGCACAACCTATCACACAGTAGAAACAAACCAACCCTGAACACCCTATCACACAGTAGAAACGAACCAACACTGCACACCCTATCACACAGTAGAAACCAACCAACACTGCACAACCTATCACACAGTAGAAACGAACCAACCCTGAACACCCTATCACACAGTAGAAACGAACCAACCCTGAACACCCTATCACACAGTAGAAACCAACCAACACTGCACACCCTATCACACAGTAGAAACCAACCAACACTGCACAACCTATCACACAGTAGAAACGAACCAACCCTGAACACCCTATCACACAGTAGAAACCAACCAACCCTGAACACCCTATCACACAGTAGAAACCAACCAACACTGCACACCCTATCACACAGTAGAAACCAACCAACACTGCACACCCTATCACACAGTAGAAACCAACCAACCTGCACACCTATCACACAGTAGAAACCAACCAACACTGCACACCCTATCACACAGTAGAAAAACCAACCAACAGTAGAAACGAACCAACCCTGAACACCCTATCACACAGTAGAAACTGCAACCTGAACACCCTATCACACAGTAGAAACAACCAACACTGCACACCCATCACACAGTAGAAACCAACCAACACTGCACAACCTATCACACAGTAGAAACGAACCAACCCTGAACACCCTATCACACAGTAGAAACGAACCAACCCTGAACACCCTATCACACAGTAGAAACCAACCAACACTGCACACCCTATCACACAGTAGAAACCAACCAACACTGCACACCCTATCACACAGTAGAAACGAACCAACCCTGAACACCCTATCACACAGTAGAAACCAACCAACACTGCACACCCTATCACACAGTAGAAACCAACCAACACTGCACACCCTATCACACAGTAGAAACGAACCAACCCTGAACACCCTATCACACAGTAGAAACCAACCAACCCTGAACACCCTATCACACAGTAGAAACCAACCAACACTGAACACCCTATCACACAGTAGAAACCAACCAACACTGCACACCCTATCACACAGTAGAAACCAACCAACACTGCACCTATCACACAGTAGAAACCAACCAACACACCCTATCACACAGTAGAAACCAACCAACAGAAACCAACCAACACTGCACACCCTATCACACAGTAGAAACCAACCAACACTGCACACCCTATCACACAGTAGAAACCAACCAACACTGCACACCCTATCACACAGTAGAAACCAACCAACACTGCACAACCTATCACACAGTAGAAACAACCAACACTGCACAACCTATCACACAGTAGAAACCAACCAACACTGCACACCCTATCACACAGTAGAAACCAACCAACACTGCACACCCTATCACACAGTAGAACCAACCAACACTGCACAACCTATCACACAGTAGAAACCAACCAACACTGCACACCCTATCACACAGTAGAAACCAACCAACACTGCACAACCTATCACACAGTAGAAACCAACCAACACTGCACACCCTATCACACAGTAGAAACCAACCAACACTGCACAACCTATCACACAGTAGAAACCAACCAACACTGCACACCCTATCACACAGTAGAAACCAACCAACACTGCACAACCTATCACACAGTAGAAACCAACAAACACTGCACAACCTATCACACAGTAGAAACCAACAAACACTGCACAACCTATCACACAGTAGAAACCAACAAACACTGCACACCCTATCACACAGTAGAAACCAACAAACACTGCACAACCTATCACACAGTAGAAACCAACCAACACTGCACACCCTATCACACAGTAGAAACAAACCAACCCTGAACACCCTAAACAGTAGAAACCAACCAACACTGCACACCCTATCACACAGTAGAAACCAACCAACACTGCACAACCTATCACACAGTAGAAACCAACCAACACTGCACAACCTATCACACAGTAGAAACCAACCAACACACAACCTATCACACAGTAGAAAGAACCAACCTGAACACCCTATCACACAGTAGAAACCAACCAACACTGCCCTATCACACAGTAGAAACCAACCAACACTGCACACCCTATCACACAGTAGAAACCAACCAACACTGCACACCCTATCACACAGTAGAAACCAACCAACACTGCACACCCTATCACACAGTAGAAACGAACCAACCCTGAACACCCTATCACACAGTAGAAACCAACCAACACTGCACACCCTATCACACAGTAGAAACCAACCAACACTGCACACTGCACCCTATCACACAGTAGAAACCAACCAACACTGCACACCCTATCACACAGTAGAAACCAACCAACACTGCACACCCTATCACACAGTAGAAACCAACCAACACTGCACAACCTATCACCTAGAAACCAACCAACACTGCACAACCATCACACAGTAGAAACCAACCAACACTGCACACCCTATCACACAGTAGAAACCAACCAACACTGCACACAGTAGAAACCAACCCTATCACACAGTAGAAACCAACCAACACTGCACACCCTATCACACAGTAGAAACCAACCAACACTGCACACCCTATCACACAGTAGAAACCAACCAACACTGCACACCCTATCACACAGTAGAAACCAACCAACACCACTATCACACAGTAGAAACCAACCAACACTGCACACCCTATCACACAGTAGAAACCAACCAACACTGCACAACCCTATCACACAGTAGAAACCAACCAACACTGCACACCCTATCACACAGTAGAAACCAACCAAACCAACCAACACTGCAACCCTGAACACCCTATCACACAGTAGAAACCAACCAACACTGCACACCCTATCACACAGTAGAAACCAACCAAACCAACACTGAAACCAACCAACCCACACCCTATCACACAGTAGAAACCAACCAACCCTGAACAATCACACAGTAGAAACCAACCAACACTCTACACAGTAGAAACCAACCAACACTGCACACCCTATCACACAGTAGAAACCAACCAACACTGCACACCCTATCACACAGTAGAAACCAACCAACACTGCACACCCTATCACACAGTAGAAACCAACCAACACTGCACACCCTATCACACAGTAGAAACCAACCAACACTGCACACCCTATCACACAGTAGAACCAACCAACACTGCACAACCTATCACACAGTAGAAACCAACCAACATGATCCCAATGCTCACCACTTGATACATGGATGATCCTATCGTCCCAAAAGCAACATACTGTAGGCGTGCTTGGCTAGTGTTGGGCTGGAGCAAAACATTGGTCCTGGAGAAATGGGCTAAATCAAGGTCACACAGAGTGTTTCTTGGTAGTCTTAAACAAATCTACTTTGAGACAAAAGTATACACCTCACACACATGGTTATGGGGTTAAAAACAGAAGACACCTGTAACATGTCAGATATAGAATTTAAATGTATTACATTTTGAGCTTGCATCCCAATATTACACTTTATATACATCAGAGAAGGTAAATAGGTCACCTTTCTATGTCAAACAAAACCGTTTGTCATAGAAACACCAGATTTTCTGCATGTTTAAAAAAAAAAACGTTATTAATTATGAAATTATAAAAAATATGAATAACATTCCACCCATGAGACCACTAGGTAATTTGACTGCAGTAAAGGGCTACGTGGAGCATTTCACTCATTCAGAGGAAGCACCAATGATGTCCTATCCTATAACTGCCCTGTCAGTAACCTCAACCTGGGTTGTGTTCAGTTACCACAATGGTACAAAACATGTAACAAAAATTAGGATTCTTATTGGACAAGTTCGTGATAGCACCTCCCAGTTTCAAAACCTACTGAACATGACCCTGAAGTTTTATGGTCGTATCTCCCTTTAGCATTAAACCTCCAACTGGGTGATGTTCAATAAGGCACAAAGTAGAAAAACATTTTGCAAAAGAAAACAAAAATGAGTGTTCTCATTCCCGTTTCAACATGTGTGTGCCTTCTGAACATCACCCTGAGGATTTATGGGTGTTTTTCTCTGTAGCTTTAAACCTACTGATGTCGATGTTCCCGTCTACCTTATGGCCATTTTGATTCCTCCCCTTTCCCTCGTTTGACTCCTTCACTTGGACGGACTGTTGCAGAGCAAATGTACCCCTGTGTTCCTTCATTAGACTATTTAATAATTAATCACACACACATGCGCATATGAATGCATGCTCACACACACACACACACACACACACACACACACACACACACACACACACACACACACACACACACACACACACACACACACACACACACACACACACACACACACACACACACACACACACACACACACACACACACACACACACACACACACCTTGTGGGGACATAAAATTCAGTCGCATTCAAAATCCTATTTTCCCTAACACCTAACCCTAAACCGAACCCTAACCTTAACCTGTCCCCTAACCCTAAACCTAACCCTAACCTTAACCTGTCCCCTAACCATAAACCTAATTCTAACCCCTAGAAATAGCATTTCACCTTGTGGGTCAAATTTTGTTAGCTTACTATTCTTCTGGTCCCCACAAGTATAGTTAAACACGTCCACACACACACACACACACACACACACACACACACACACACACACACACACACACACACACACACACACACACACACACACACACACACACACACACACACACACACACACACACACACACACACACACACACACACACACACCCCTTCCCATTTCTTTTGCTGACACATGATGTGTGTCTGGGTAAAATGGATTGGAATGGGCTCTCCGTCGAAAGACCTTCTTCCCATTTCTTTTGCCTGACTACTTGTCACTTGATTATGATCGCTGTGTGTCTGGGTACAACTCATCCAAAATGGATTCACCCCGCTCCTCCGCTCTCTCCAATGGGCTCTACAAGACCATGGTGCTCGCCACGGAGCTGTGAGGGGAAGACAAGGCTCTGGGAATGAGTTCATCCATTGTACCACATTAAAGTCTTCCATCATACCATGAGTTATTTATATGACACAGAGTCTGTGGAGTAAGAAGATTACTGTGTCTGACCTCTGTGGAAATCTATGCGAATCTCCTCCTCCTCTCGATAGGAAGTTATTGGTTATTAGCTACATTCATTACGTTTCACAACGTGTATTCATAGACAGTTACTAGACAGAATGTTAAGTGCATTGGGCAGATAAATGTGTGCTTGGGATTCAGTAAGTACAATGCAAGATGTTGTTCAAGCCTAGTTTTCATTCCACTCACACACCTCTACCCCAGCTGCTTCTCTTCATCTGTCAATACTAGGGGTGAGGTTGTCAGTTAATGTCTCTAACTGTGACCCTTAGGTCCAGATCTCTACCACTCTCGTCCTCCCAGGGGGCACACTCTTTGGCCCTCAGGGGCCTCCAAGGGCCCCTCTCTCTCTACAACAGCCTGGAGTACTCAACATCATCGATTTCTCTCAACACCCTCTCTCCTTCACTGCATCTCCTCCACCAGTCCCTCTGTGGCTGAACAACCTTGTTAGAACTGTAAAAATAGAAACAAGACCAAAAAGAGGGGGAGAGAAAGAAGGAAGGTGAGAAAAAAGAAGGGAGGGGTGAGGGAGGGAGGGAGGAAGAGAGGTGAGGAACAAGACCAAAGAGAGGAGGGAGTCAAAAATGAGGGATGGAGGGAGGGAGAGAGGGAGAGAAGGGAAGGAAGAGGGTGAGAAAAGATAGTGAAGGAGGCCGGCAGGGGTGAGGAGAGGGGGAGGAAAGAGAGTGAAGGAGGCCGGGAGGGGTGAGAAGAGGGGGAGGAAAGCCAGCCAAGTTGTGTCTCTCAGGGGCCCGAGGCTTCAGCTGTGTAGGGGAGAGTGATTATACAGGTCTCCGCTTGCGTCGCTGATTAGCAACGACCTCTCAGGTCATAGGGAGGTTATAACATGTGTGAGGCAGCTATGACCTTGTTCTCCTTAATCACGGCTGCTAGAATAAGTTCCAAGTTTTCAGCCGTTTCAAGCTTCTCTTTGCTAATGAAATTAAAATGTTCTCTTCCTTCTAGCAGCCCTTTGTTCATCAGTATTTCCCAAACAGAACTAAATATAGATCAAGAAATTAGTTCAAGTAACCCTCAAAATCTTTGATATGTTTTATCAGTCTATGATCCAACAAAAGTCTGTAATCCGACAATCAAACTGAACACCGATTAAATGATCCGTCAACAATATATTGTATCGTTGAGTGGATTTGTGAAGAAAGTAAACTTTCTTCCGAGCTTCACACAAGCACATTCCCTTTTGATACTCAAGTGTGCTCTAGTTCTCTTAAGAAACATAAAACATACATTTATCTTGGGAGAAGTTTCATTCGAATCCATTATCATCAAAACTTTAATGGCATATCCGATATCTGTAGATAGTGTCGAGGAGGTGGCGTGGAACTAGACATTTCTCATTCCTGTTAGCACAGGGCTTGCGTCTCAAATGGCGCCCTATTCCCTATATAGCTCATTACTTTTTGTACTTTTAGTGCACTGTTTAGGGAATAGGGTGCCATTTGAGATACATGCCTGGTATTCAGCATTAAACACTAATAGTGTTTCCAACCTTCTTTTCTTCAAATCAATAACAAGCTTCTATGATTCCTACTATCCTCTTAAATAAATTGGGAATTAATCTTGTTATATTCTCCTTCTACTCCTCCTCCTCCTCCTCCTCCTCCTCCTCCTCCTCCTCCACTTCCTAACTTTCACATTGTCTCTATCTGTTTTATTGTAGGTTAACTTTTGTCCGCTCAGTAATGGAATAGAATGGAGTCAGTGGCCTGCATATCGACTTGTTTGTCCATCTACGATTCAGTGCAATCCGAGGTACTGAAGCATCGCTTCACGTTGCACATTAGGTTTGAAATGAGAAGGGTTGGGATTGGGCAAGCTGACTGTGCACCAATGATATATGAGTCATTTGTTGTGAATGTACATACAGTGCCAGATGAGATTGTAATTAGGATAATGATGAATCTGATCTCATTTGTGAAGTGCCGCCCTCTCAAATTTAACGCCGACAAAACCTTACTTTTGGCAGAGTGAATAGAAATGACATTTCCTCTGTGTGGGACAGACCAATGTGTGCATAATGTTCAACAGTTCCTTACAACACACACATACACACTTGCGCGGTTCTAGCCTTTTGGGGTCCCTAAGTGAAATTTTGTTGTGGGCCCCCCGCCTCCTTGCCAGCTAAACATTTTAGTGCCACCTTCTTGACAGCGGAGAGAAACATGTCACATTTTTAAGTTCATTTTCTGCAATTCTACACCTTTTGCCATGGAGTGTAGAGAAAATGTTGCCGTTTTAAAGCAATTCTATACATTTTCCCATGTGGTGGAGATAATTTTCATTCGTTTTAAAGATCATCCCCCCCCATGCCTTAAGCTGGGCACACACTCGCACACATGCACACACACACAGACACACACTGGCAACTACACACACTCGCAAGCACACACTAGCAAGCACACACATACACACACACACACACACACAGAACCCCGAACCTACATCCCCCAAAACCCACACAAACATACACCACTCTACACAGACTGTGTTCTGTTACAATAACAATATGTATGCGTCAGGCTCAGTTCCAGAGCAGGGCCATGGATCTATCATTAGTTAATGCAGGTGTCTAATGCCGGGTGGTGAGGAGAGAACAGGTGTGTGTGGGGGTCAAGCTTCTCTCATCTCAATCCTCGACTTTGGCGATGTCATTTACAAAATAGCCTCCAATACCCTACTCAACAAATTGGATGCAGTCTATCACAGTGCAATCCGTTTTGTCACCAAAGCCCCATATACTACCCACCATTGCGACCTGTACTCTCTCGTTGGCTGGCCCTCGCTTCATATTCATCGCCAAACCCACTGGCTCCATGTCATCTACAAAACCCTGCTAGGTAATGTCCCCCCTTATCTCAGCTCGCTGGTCACCATAGCATCACCCACCTGTAGCACACGCTCCAGCAGGTATATCTCTCTAGTCACCCCCAAAACCAATTCTTTCTTTGGCCGCCTCTCCTTCCAGTTCTCTGCTGCCAATGACTGGAACGAACTACAAAAATCTCTGAAACTGGAAACACTTATCTCCCTCACTAGCTTTAAGCACCAACTGTCAGAGCAGCTCACAGATTACTGCACCTGTACATAGCCCACCTATAATTTAGCCCAAACAACTACCTCTTTCCCAACTGTATTTCATTAATTAATTTATTTTGCTCCTTTGCACCCCATTATTTTTATTTCTACATTGCACATTCTTCCATTGCAAAACTACCATTCCAGTGTTTTACTTGCTATATTGTATTTACTTTGCCACCATGGCCTTTTTTGCCTTTACCTCCCTTCTTACCTCATTTGCTCACATTGTATATAGACTTGTTTATACTGTATTATTGACTGTATGTTTGTTTTACTCCATGTGTAACTCTGTGTCGTTGTATCTGTTGAACTGCTTTGCTTTATCTTGGCCAGGTTGCAATTGTAAATGAGAACTTGTTCTCAACTTGCCTACCTGGTTAAATAAAGGTGAAAAAAAAAACACTAGATAAACAGTGCTGCTATAACTGCTATAAACCAAACACCAGGCTCCTGACGTCTGGTGGAGGCTCTCTGCTGTTCTACTGGCAGTCAGCCCAGACTATACAGTCTACAGGACAGGCTGGAGAGTTGGTTAACTTACTGACTGACTGGTACAGACTACAGGACAGGCTGGATGGCTGACTGACTGGTACAGACTACAGGACAGGCTGGATGGCTGACTGACTGACTGGTACAGACTATAGGACAGGCTGGATGGCTGACTGACTGACTGGTACAGACTACAAGATAGGCTGGATGGTTGACTGACTGCTACAGACTACAGGACAGGCTGGATGGTTGACTGACTGGTACAGACTACAGGATAGACTGGATGGTTGACTGACTGGTACAGACTACAGGATAGACTGGATGGTTGACTGAATAACTGATACAGACTACAGGACAGGCTGGATGGTTGACTGACTAGTACAGACTACAGGATAGACTGGATGGTTGACTGAATAACTGATACAGACTACAGGATAGGCTGGATGGTTGACTGACTGGTACAGACTACAGGATAGGCTGGATGGTTGACTGACTGGTACAGACTACAGGATAGGCTGGATGGTTGACTGACTGGTACAGACTACAGGATAGACTGGATGGTTGACTGACTGGTACAGACTACAGGATAGACTGGATGGTTGACTGAATGGATGGCTGGTTAGATGGCGTAACTGATGGATGGCTGGTTGACTGGTGGATGACTGGTTGGATACAGACTACAGGATAGACTGGATGGTTGACTGACTGGTATAGACTACAGGATAGGCTGGATGGTTGAATGACTGGTACAGACTACAGGATAGGCTGGATGGTTGACTGACTGGTACAGACTACAGGATAGGCTGGATGGTTGACTGACTGCTGTTCTCTCTGACTAATGCTTTATTCCTTTCTCCTGATCTTTTCTGTCTGTCTGTCTGTCTGTCTGTCTGTCTGTCTGTCTGTCTGTCTGTATCTCTCCCAACAAACCAAAGGATTGGCGAAACTGGTTGGATGAGGTACTGGTTGGATGGCGAACTGGTTGGATGGCGTACTGGTTGGATGGATGGCGTACTGGTTGGATGGCGTACTGGTTGGATAGCGTACTGGTTGGATGGCATACTGGTTGGATGGCATACTGGTTGGACGGCCTACTGGTTGGATGGCGTACTGGTTGGATGGATGGCTGGTTAGATGGCTTACTGGTGGATGGCGTACTGGTTGGCGTACTGGTGGATGGCTGGTTGGATGGTTGGATGGATGGCCTGGTTGGATGGATACTGGTTGGATGGCGTACTGGTTGGATGGATGGCTGGTTAGATGGCGTACTGGTTGGATGGATGGCTGGTTAGATGGCGTACTGGTGGATGGTGGATGGGATGCGTACTGGTGGACTGGTGGATGGCGTACTGGTGGATGGCGTACTGGTGGATGGCGTACTGGTTGGATGGATGGCTGGTTAGATGGCGTACTGGTGGATGGCGTACTGGTTGGATGGATGGCTGGTTAGATGGCGTACTGGTTGGATGGATGGCTGGTTAGATGGCGTACTGGTTGGATGGATGGCTGGTTAGATGGCGTACTGGTGGATGGCGTACTGGTTGGATGGATGGCTGGTTAGATGGCGTACTGGTGGATGGCGTACTGGTTGGATGGATGGCTGGTTAGATGGCGTACTGGTGGATGGCGTACTGGTTGGATGGATGGCTGGTTAGATGGCGTACTGGTGGATGGCGTACTGGTTGGATGGATGGCTGGTTAGATGGCGTACTGGTGGATGGCGTACTGGTTGGATGGATGGCTGGTTAGATGGCGTACTGGTGGATGGCGTACTGGTTGGATGGATGGCTGGTTAGATGGCGTACTGGTGGATGGCGTACTGGTGGATGGCGTACTGGTGGATGGCGTACTGGTGGATGGCGTACTGGTGGATGGCTGGCTGACTGACTGATTTACTGTATGCTCTGGTTTTGACCCAGGATTTGCTGGTTCTCTCTCAGGATGGCTCTCTCTCTCTCTCTCTCTCTCTCTCTCCCCTCTCTCTCTCTCTCTCTCTCTCTCTCTCTCTCTCTCTCTCTCTCTCTCTCTCTCTCTCTCTCTCTCTCTCTCTCTCTCTCTCTCTCTCTCTCTCTCTCTCTCTCTCTCTCTCTCTCTCTCCTCTCTCTCTCTCTCTCTCTCTCTCTCTCTCTCTCTCTCTCTCTCTCTCTCTCTCTCTCTCTCTCTCTCTCTCTCTCTCTCTCTCTCTCTCTCTCTCTCTCTCTCTCTCTCTCTCTCTCTCTCTCTCTCTCTCTCTCTCTCTCTCTCTCTCTCTCTCTCTCTCTCTCTCTCTCTCTCTCTCTCTCTCTCTCTCTCTCTCTCTCTCTCTCTCTCTCTCTCTCTCTCTCTCTCTCTCTCTCTCTCTCTCTCTCTCTCTCTCTCTCAATTCAATTCAATTCAAGGGGCTTTATTGGCATGGGAAACATGTGTTAACATTGCCAAAGCAAGTGAGGTAGATAATATACAAAAGTGAAATAAACAATAAAAATTAACAGTAAACATTACACATACAGAAGTTTCAAAACAATAAAGACATAACAAATGTCATATTATACATAACAATGTACAAATGGTTAAAGTACACAAGGGAAAATAAATAAGCATAAATATGGGTTGTATTTACAATGGTGTGTGTTCTTCACTGGTTGCCCTTTTCTCGTGGCAACAGGTCACAAATCTTGCTGCTGTGATGGCACACTGTGGAATTTCACCCAGTAGATATGGGAGTTTATCAAAATTGGATTTGTTTTCAAATTCTTTGTGGATCTGTGTAATCTGAGGGAAATATGTATCTCTAATATGGTCATACATTGGACAGGAGGTTAGGAAGTGCAGCTCAGTTTCCACCATATTTTGTGGGCAGTGAGCACATAGCCTGTCTTCTCTTGAGAGGTCTGTCTACGGCGGCCTTTCTCAATAGCAAGGCTATGCTCACTAAGTCTGTACATAGTCAAAACTTTCCTTAAGTTTGGGTCAGTCACAGTGGTCAGGTATTCTGCCACTGTGTACTCTCTGTTTAGGGCCAAATAGCATTCTAGATTGCTCTGTTTTATTGTTAATTCTTTCCAATGTGTCAAGTAATTATCTTTTTGTTTTCTCATGATTTAGTTGGGTCTAATTGTTTTGCTGTCCTGGGGCTCTGTGGGGTGTGTTTGTGTTTGTGAACAGAGCCCCAGGACCAGCTTGCTTAGGGGACTCTTCTCCAGGTTCATCTCTCTGTAGGTGGTGGCTTTGTTATGGAAGGTTTGGGAATCACTTCCTTTTTGGTGGTTGTAGAATTTAACAGCTCTTTTCTGGATTTTGATAATTAGTGGGTATCGGCCTAATTCTGCTCTGCATGCATTATTTGGTGTTCTACGTTGTACAGAGAGGATATTGTTGCAGAATTCTGTATGCAGAGTCTCAATTTGGCGTTTGTCCCATTTTGTGAAGTCTTGGTTGGTGAGCGGACCCCAAACCTCACAACCGTACAGGGCAATGGGCTCTATGACTGATTCAAGTATTTTTAGCCAGATCCTAATTGGTATGTTGAAATGTATGTTCCTTTTGATGGCATAGAATGCACTTCTTGCCTCTCTCAGATCTCTCTCTCTCTCTCTCTCATTGTTTATTACACAGGTTTGGCCTTCCTCCTAGGTATTGTGTCGGTTATGTTTTGATGTCAGCCTCTGAATAGCGAAGTCTCAGTATTTAGTCTGCACAACTTGTCTGTCTGAGATTGTCTCTGAGCTCCTTATTTGTCTCGTTCCAGGCTAGTGGCACCACCCTCCCTCTCTACCGTAGCTGGGTACAGTAGTCACACTAGTGTAGAGACAATAAGCCAAGCCAGTGTGTGAGGAAGCCGCCTACTCGGAGTCAGTCTCTCACACACACACGCACGCACGCACGCACGCACGCACGCACGCACGCACGCACGCACGCACGCACGCACGCACGCACGCACACACACACACACACACACACACACACACACACACACACACACACACACACACACTGTCAAGGTCCCCCTGTCCTTAGCCCATAGCCACTGGACATCTGCGCTCCTGTTGTCCAACCAGATTAAGATTGGTAACTACAATCCCCCGCCAGCACTCAGTCACTCGCATGACTATTAGAAAGCTCAGACAATTCCATGCAGCAGACCAGCAAACAGTTTGTATGTGTAAGTGCATGTGTGTGTGTGTGTGTGTGTGTGTGTGTGTGTGCCTGTATCCGCCCTGTGTGTCTGTGCGTACGTGCATGCCTGTGTGCGTGCCTGTGTCCGCCCTGTGTGTCTGTGCGTACGTGCATGCCTGTGTGCGTGCCTGTGTCCGCCCTGTGTGTCTGTGCGTACGTGCATGCCTGTGTGCGTGCCTGTGTCCGCCCTGTGTGTCTGTGCGTACGTGCATGCCTATGTGCGTGCATGTATCCGCCCTGTGTGTCTGTGCGTACGTGCATGCCTGTGTGCGTGCCTGTGTCCGCCCTGTGTGTCTGTGCGTACGTGCATGCCTGTGTGCGTGCATGTATCCGCCCTGTGTGTCTGTGCGTACGTGCATGCCTGTGTGCGTGCATGTATCCGCCCTGTGTGTCTGTGCGTACGTGCATGCCTGTGTGCGTGCATGTATCCGCCCTGTGTGTCTGTGCGTACGTGCATGCCTGTGTGCGTGCATGTATCCGCCCTGTGTGTCTGTGCGTACGTGCATGCCTGTGTGCGTGCATGTATCCGCCCTGTGTGTCCGCATGCCTGTGTGCGTCTGTGCGTACGCATGCCATGCCTGTGTGCGTGCATGTGCGTCCGTCCGCCCTGTGTGTCTGTGCGTACGTGCATGCCTGTGTGCGTGCATGTATCCGCCCTGTGTGTCTGTGCGTACGTGCATGCCTGTGTGCGTGCCTGTATCCGCCCTGTATGTCTGTGCGTACGTGCATGCCTGTGTGCGTGCATGTATCCATGCCTGTGTGCTGCATGTGTCCGCCCTGTGTGTCTGTACGTGCATGCCTGTGTGCGTGCATGTATCCGCCCTGTGTGTCTGTGCGTACGTGCATGCCTGTGTGCGTGCATGTATCCGCCCTGTGTGTCTGTGCGTACGTGCATGCCTGTGTGCGTGCATGTATCCGCCCTGTGTGTCTGTGCGTACGTGCATGCCTGTGTGCGTGCCTGTGTCCGCCCTGTGTGTCTGTGCGTACGTGCATGCCTGTGTGCGTGCCTGTGTCCGCCCTGTGTGTCTGTGCGTACGTGCATGCCTGTGTGCGTGCCTGTGTCCGCCCTGTGTGTCTGTGCGTACGTGCATGCCTGTGTGCGTGCCTGTGTCCGCATGCCTGTGTGTCTGTGCGTACGTGCATGCCCTGCATGTGCGTGCCTGCATGCCTGTGTCCGTATCCGCCCTGTGTGTCTGTGCGTACGTGCATGCCTGTGTGCGTGCATGCATGCCCCTGTGCGTACGTGCATGCCTGTGTCCGTATCCCCTGTGTGTCTGTGCGTACGTGCATGCCTGTGTGCGTGCATGTATCCGCCCTGTGTGTCTGTGCGTACGTGCATGCCTGTGTGCCGTATCCCCTGTGTGTCTGTGCGTACGTGCATGCCTTTGTGCGTGCCTGTGTCCGCCCTGTGTGTCTGTGCGTACGTGCATGCCTGTGTGCGTGCATGTATCCGCCCTGTGTGTCTGTGCGTACGTGCATGCCTGTGTGCGTGCATGTATCCGCCCTGTGTGTCTGTGCGTACGTGCATGCCTGTGTGCGTGCATGTATCCGCCCTGTGTGTCTGTGCGTACGTGCATGCCTGTGTGTGTCCGACTCTGATCCAGACTGATTAAACGATCCAGAGGCGTATTTCAGACCAATATGATTATTTGATGAGCCAATCCAACAGAGCATCGCTGGCAAATGACTCTTTGATGAATAAATGACTCTTTTGATGAATCAGCATTGCAGTTCTTCAGTTATGAATATGAATGTGATTATTTTATTAGTTAATCAGACAGCCCATTCTATTTCAGGCCAACGTACTGTAACTCTATGATGGGGAGAAGAAATCAGTAGAGAAACTCATTCTATCACAAAGTTCATGATTTAGTCTCTCTAAACAGCAGCTGTGTCGTGTTAGAGTTTCTCTCCTGTCCTCAGTGCTTAGACAGAGCCTTTAAAGGCATTACAAAGTTATTCAATTACCATTAAAGAAAAAACATCTCTTACTAAATCGCTTCTCTCTTAGACCATACATGTAAACAGCACGATATCTCACTCTGAACAGTAGGCCTGTATACTGTACACATCTGCCACTTCCTCGTTTATACCGATGGCTCTATCCCATTGGCTAACGGGCCATGTTCACCAGAGTAAGCCGAGTGTGTCTTATTAATGTGTTGTTGTTGCTGACTTTGAAGCAAGGTAATGACACGAGCATCACTCAAAATCACATTACCAGACCTCTCTCTGTCTCTCTCTCTCTCTCTCTCAGAGCCAATCGTGTGGTAAACGACAGGGGGAAATGTAGTGTGAAACCGCTGGACCAGTGTGCATGGGGAAGGTTAATACAGCCCACTAAATGGCTAAAGGGGAGACTGGTTACTATAGGTAGCCGGCACCATAGACATATAATTACTAAAAAGGTCATTCCAAGGCAGTTTACTTACTTCTTCCCTGTATTTGGCAAGAGCTGGTGCCCTGTACCAGAGAGAGAGAGAGAGAGAGAGAGAGAGAGAGAGAGAGAGAGAGAGAGAGAGAGAGAGAGAGAGAGAGAGAGAGAGAGAGAGAGAGAGAGAGAGAGAGAGAGAGAGAGAGAGAGAGAGAGAGAGAGAGAGAGAGAGAGAGAGAGAGAGAGAGAGGAGGCGAGAGTGTTTTCACTGTGTTCCTCTTATGATGTCTGTACAGTATAACAATGCTAAGGTCATACTGCAGATTCAAAAGAACTTTATGCTTCACATTTTTCAGTCTGAATTTGAGTTTTCTATGCAGGAACGGATGATATTTTCTTTGTTCTGTTCTAATCTATTCAATGTCTGCTCTTTGAGGATTCCGTTGGTAGCTAAATCAGTAAGAAAGAAGTAACGAGACATTTTGATCTTACCACTTGATATCACCATATTGATCATATGGGCGACGCACAACACTGTTAATTAAATATGCTACGTGTCTCTCTCTCATCTCTCCTCTCCCCTCTGCTCCTCTCCCTCTCTCCCCTGTCTCTACCTCTACTTGTCAGGGGGGAGTCAATTGTTCAATGCTATGTGTCTCTCTCTCATCTCTCCTCTCCCCTCTCCTCCTCTCCCTCTCTCCCCTGTCTCTACCTCTACTTGTCAGGGGGGAGTCAATTGTTCAATGCTATGTGTCTCTCTCTCATCTCTCCCCTCCCCTCTCCCTCTCTCCCCTGTCTCTACCTCTACTTGTCAGGGGGGAGTCAATTGTTCAATGCTACGTGTCTCTCTCTCATCTCTCCCCTCCCCTCTCCCTCTCTCCCCTGTCTCTACCTCTACTTGTCAGGGGGGAGTCAAGTGCTCAATGCTACGTGTCTCTCTCTCATCTCTCCTCTCCCCTCTCCTCATCTCCTCCTCTCCCCTGTCTCTACCTCTACTTGTCAGGGGGGAGTCAAGTGTTCAATGCTACATGTCTCTCTCTCATCTCTCCCCTCCCCTCTCCTCCTCTCCCCTGTCTCTACCTCTACTTGTCAGGGGGGAATAAAGTGCTCAATGCTACGTGTCTCTCTCTCATCTCTCCCCTCCCCTCTCCTCCTCTCCCCTGTCTCTACCTCTACTTGTCAGGGGGGAGTCAAGTGCTCAATGCTACGTGTCTCTCTCTCATCTCTCCCCTCCCCTCTCCTCCTCTCCCTCTCTCCCCTGTCTCTACCTCTACTTGTCAGGGGGGAGTCAAGTGCTCAATACTACGTGTCTCTCTCTCATCTCTCCCCTCCCCTCTCCTCCTCTCCCCTGTCTCTACCTCTACTTGTCAGGGGGGAATAAAGTGCTCAATGCTACGTGTCTCTCTCTCATCTCTCCCCTCCCCTCTCCTCCTCTCCCTCTCTCCCCTGTCTCTACCTCTACTTGTCAGGGGGAGTAAAGTGTTCAATGCTACGTGTCTCTCTCTCATCTCTCCCTCCCCTCTCCTCCTCTCCCTCTCTCCCTGTCTCTACCTCTACTTGTCAGGGGGAATAAAGTGCTCAATGCTACGTGTCTCTCTCTCTCATCTCTCCCTCCCCTCTCCTCCTCTCCCTCTCTCCCCTGTCTCTACCTCTACTTGTCAGGGGAGTCAAGTGTTCAATGCTACGTGTCTCTCTCTCATCTCTCCCCTCCCTCTCCTCCTCTCCTCCTCTCCCCTGTCTCTACCTCTACTTGTCAGGGGGAGTAAAGTGTTCAATGCTACGTGTCTCTCTCTCATCTCTCCCTCCCCTCTCCTCCTCTCCCCTCTCCCCTGTCTCTACCTCTACTTGTCAGGGGGAGTCAAGTGTTCAATGCTACGTGTCTCTCTCTCATCTCTCCCCTCCCCTCTCTCCTCCCCTCTCCCCTGTCTCTACCTCTACTTGTCAGGGGGAGTAAAGTGTTCAATGCTACGTGTCTCTCTCTCATCTCTCCTCTCCCTCTCCTCCTCTCCTCTCTCCCCTGTCTCTACCTCTACTTGTCAGGGGGAGTCAAGTGTTCAATGCTACGTGTCTCTCTCTCATCTCTCCCTCCCCTCTCCTCCCCTCTCCCCTGTCTCTACCTCTACTTGTCAGGGGGAGTAAAGTGTTCAATGCTACGTGTCTCTCTCTCATCTCTCCCCTCCCCCTCTCCTCCTCTCCCTCTCTCCCCTGTCTCTACCTCTACTTGTCAGGGGGAGTAAAGTGTTCAATGCTACGTGTCTCTCTCTCATCTCTCCCCTCCCTCTCCTCCCTCCCCTCTCCCCTGTCTCTACCTCTACTTGTCAGGGGGAGTAAAGTGTTCAATGCTACGTGTCTCTCTCTCATCTCTCCCCTCCCCTCTCCTCCTCTCCCTCTCTCCCCTGTCTCTACCTCTACTTGTCAGGGGGGAGTCAAGTGTTCAATGCTACGTGTCTCTCTCTCATCTCTCCCCTCCCCTCTCCTCCTCTCCCCTGTCTCTACCTCTACTTGTCAGGGGGGAGTAAAGTGTTCAATGCTACGTGTCTCTCTCTCATCTCTCCCCTCTCCTCCTCTCCCTCTCTCCCCTGTCTCTACCTCTACTTGTCAGGGGGGAGTCAAGTGTTCAATGCTACGTGTCTCTCTCTCATCTCTCCCCTCCCCTCTCCTCCTCTCCCTCTCTCCCCTGTCTCTACCTCTACTTGTCAGGGGGGAGTAAAGTGTTCAATGCTACGTGTCTCTCTCTCATCTCTCCTCTCCCCTCTCCTCCTCTCCTCCTCTCCCCTGTCTCTACCTCTACTTGTCAGGGGGGAGTCAAGTGTTCAATGCTACGTGTCTCTCTCTCATCTCTCCTCTCCCCTCTCCTCATCTCCTCCTCTCCCCTGTCTCTACCTCTACTTGTCAGGGGGGAGTAAAGTGCTCAATGCTACGTGTCTCTCTCTCATCTCTCCCCTCCCCTCTCCTCCTCTCCCCCTCTCCCCTGTCTCTACCTCTACTTGTCAGGGGGGAGTCAAGTGTTCAATGCTACGTGTCTCTCTCTCATCTCTCCCTCCCCTCCTCCTCTCCCTCTCTCCCCTGTCTCTACCTCTACTTGTCAGGGGGAGTCAAGTGCTCAATGCTACGTGTCTCTCTCTCATCTCTCCCCTCCCCTCTCTTCCTCTCCCTCTCTCCCCTGTCTCTACCTCTACTTGTCAGGGGGAGTCAAGTGCTCAATGCTACGTGTCTCTCTCTCATCTCTCCCCCCCTCTCCTCCTCTCCCTCTCTCCCCTGTCTCTACCTCTACTTGTCAGGGGGGAGTCAAGTGTTCAATGCTACGTGTCTCTCTCTCATCTCTCCCCTCCCCTCTCCTCCTCTCCCCTGTCTCTACCTCTACTTGTCAGGGGGGAGTCAAGTGCTCAATGCTACGTGTCTCTCTCTCATCTCTCTCCTCCCTCTCCTCCTCTCCCTCTCTCCCTGTCTCTACCTCTACTTGTCAGGGGGAGTCAAGTGCTCAATGCTACGTGTCTCTCTCTCATCTCTCCCCTCCCCTCCTCCTCTCCCTCTCCCCTGTCTCTACCTCTACTTGTCAGGGAGGAGTAAAGTGCTCAATGCTACGTGTCTCTCTCTCATCTCTCTCTCCCCTCTCCTCCTCCCTCTCCCCTGTCTCTACCTCTACTTGTCAGGGGGAGTCAAGTGTTCAATGCTACGTGTCTCTCTCTCATCTCTCCCTCCCCTCCCTCTCCTCCTCTCCCCTGTCTCTACCTCTACTTGTCAGGGGGAGTCAAGTGTTCAATGCTACGTGTCTCTCTCTCATCTCTCCCCTCCCCTCTCCCTCCTCTCCCCTGTCTCTACCTCTACTTGTCAGGGGGAGTCAAGTGTTCAATGCTACGTGTCTCTCTCTCATCTCTCACCTCCTCCTCCTCTCCCCCTCTCCCTGTCTCTACCTCTACTTGTCAGGGGGAGTCAAGTGTTCAATGCTACGTGTCTCTCTCTCATCTCTCCCTCCCCTCTCCTCCTCTCCCTCTCTCCCCTGTCTCTACCTCTACTTGTTAGGGGGAGTCAAGTGTTCAATGCTACGTGTCTCTCTCTCATCTCTCCCCTCCCCTCTCCTCCTCCTCTCCTCCTCTCCCCTGTCTCTACCTCTACTTGTCAGGGGGAGTAAAGTGTTCAATGCTACGTGTCTCTCTCTCTCTCTCTCCCCTCCTCCTCTCCCTCTCTCCCTGTCTCTACCTCTACTTGTCAGGGGGAGTCAAGTGTTCAATGCTACGTGTCTCTCTCTCATCTCTCCTCTCTCCCTCCTCTCCTCTCTCCCCTGTCTCTACCTCTACTTGTCAGGGGGAGTCAAGTGTTCAATGCTACGTGTCTCTCTCTCATCTCTCCTCCCTCTCCTCCTCTCCCTCTCTCCCTGTCTCTACCTCTACTTGTCAGGGGGAGTCAAGTGTTCAATGCTACGTGTCTCTCTCTCATCTCTCCTCTCCCCTCTCCTCCTCTCCCTCTCTCCCTGTCTCTACCTCTACTTGTCAGGGGAGTCAAGTGTTCAATGCTACGTGTCTCTCTCTCATCTCTCCTCTCCCCTCCCTCCTCTCCCTCTCCCCTGTCTCTACCTCTACTTGTCAGGGGGAGTCAAGTGTTCAATGCTACGTGTCTCTCTCTCATCTCTCCTCTCCCTCTCCTCCTCTCCTCCTCTCCCCTGTCTCTACCTCTACTTGTCAGGGGGAGTCAAGTGTTCAATGCTACGTGTCTCTCTCTCATCTCTCCTCTCCCCTCTCCTCCTCTCCCCTCTCCCCTGTCTCTACCTCTACTTGTCAGGGGGAGTCAAGTGTTCAATGCTACGTGTCTCTCTCTCATCTCTCCCTCCCTCTCCTCCTCTCCTCCTCTCCCCTGTCTCTACCTCTACTTGTCAGGGGGGAGTCAAGTGTTCAATGCTACGTGTCTCTCTCTCATCTCTCCCCTCCCCTCTCCTCCTCCCCCTCTCTCCCCTGTCTCTACCTCTACTTGTCAGGGGGGAGTCAAGTGTTCAATGCTACGTGTCTCTCTCTCATCTCTCCCCTCCCCTCTCCTCCTCTCCCCTGTCTCTACCTCCACTTGTCAGGGGGGAGTCAAGTGTTCAATGCTACGTGTCTCTCTCTCATCTCTCCTCTCCCCTCTCCTCCTCTCCCTCTCTCCCCTGTCTCTACCTCTACTTGTCAGGGGGGAGTAAAGTGTTCAATGCTACGTGTCTCTCTCTCATCTCTCCCTCCCCTCTCCTCCTCTCCCTCTCTCCCCTGTCTCTACCTCTACTTGTCAGGGGGGAGTCAAGTGTTCAATGCTACGTGTCTCTCTCTCATCTCTCCCCTCCCCTCTCCTCCTCTCCCTCTCTCCCCTGTCTCTACCTCTACTTGTCAGGGGGGAGTCAAGTGTTCAATGCTACGTGTCTCTCTCTCATCTCTCCCCTCCCCTCTCTTCCTCTCCCTCTCTCCCCTGTCTCTACCTCTACTTGTCAGGGGGGAGTCAAGTGTTCAATGCTACGTGTCTCTCTCTCATCTCTCCCCTCCCCTCTCCTCCTCTCCTCTCTCCCCTGTCTCTACCTCTACTTGTCAGGGGGGAGTCAAGTGCTCAATGCTACGTGTCTCTCTCTCATCTCTCCCCTCCCCTCTCCTCCTCTCCCTCTCTCCCCTGTCTCTACCTCTACTTGTCAGGGGGGAGTCAAGTGCTCAATGCTACGTGTCTCTCTCTCATCTCTCCCTCCCCTCTCCTCCTCTCCCTCTCTCCCCTGTCTCTACCTCTACTTGTCAGGGGGGAGTCAAGTGCTCAATGCTACGTGTCTCTCTCTCATCTCTCCCCTCCCCTCTCCTCCTCTCCCTCTCTCCCCTGTCTCTACCTCTACTTGTCAGGGGGGAGTCAAGTGCTCAATGCTACGTGTCTCTCTCTCATCTCTCCCCTCCCCTCTCCTCCTCTCCCTCTCTCCCCTGTCTCTACCTCTACTTGTCAGGGGGGAGTCAAGTGTTCAATGCTACGTGTCTCTCTCTCATCTCTCCCCTCCCCTCTCCTCCTCTCCCCTGTCTCTACCTCTACTTGTCAGGGGGGAGTCAAGTGCTCAATGCTACGTGTCTCTCTCTCATCTCTCCCCTCCCCTCTCCTCCTCTCCCTCTCTCCCCTGTCTCTACCTCTACTTGTCAGGGGGGAGTCAAGTGCTCAATGCTACGTGTCTCTCTCTCATCTCTCCCCTCCCCTCTCCTCCTCTCCCTCTCCCCTGTCTCTACCTCTACTTGTCAGGGGGAGTCAAGTGTTCAATGCTACGTGTCTCTCTCTCTCATCTCCCTCCTCCTCATCCTCCCCTCCCCTCCCTCCTCTCCCCTGTCTCTACTGTCTCTACTTGTCAGGGGGAGAGTGCTCAATGCTACGTGTCTCTCTCTCATCTCTCCCCTCCCCTCTCCTCCTCTCCCTCTCTCCCCTGTCTCTACCTCTACTTGTCAGGGGGGAGTCAAGTGTTCAATGCTACGTGTCTCTCTCTCATCTCTCCCCTCCCCTCTCCTCCTCTCCCCTGTCTCTACCTCTACTTGTCAGGGGGGAATCAAGTGCTCAATGCTACGTGTCTCTCTCTCATCTCTCCCCTCTCCTCCTCTCCCCTGTCTCTACCTCTACTTGTCAGGGGGGAGTCAAGTGCTCAATGCTACGTGTCTCTCTCTCATCTCTCCCCTCCCCTCTCCTCCTCTCCCTCTCTCCCCTGTCTCTACCTCTACTTGTCAGGGGGAGTCAAGTGTTCAATGCTACGTGTCTCTCTCTCATCTCTCCCTCCCCTCCTCCTCCTCCTCTCCCCTGTCTCTACCTCTACTTGTCAGGGGAGTCAAGTGTTCAATGCTACGTGTCTCTCTCTCATCTCTCCCCTCCCCTCTCCTCCTCTCCCCTCTCCCCTGTCTCTACCTCTACTTGTCAGGGGGGAGTCAAGTGTTCAATGCTACGTGTCTCTCTCTCATCTCTCCCCTCCCCTCTCCTCCTCTCCCCTGTCTCTACCTCTACTTGTCAGGGGGGAGTCAAGTGTTCAATGCTACGTGTCTCTCTCTCATCTCTCCCCTCTCCTCCTCTCCCTCTCTCCCCTGTCTCTACCTCTACTTGTCAGGGGGGAGTCAAGTGTTCAATGCTACGTGTCTCTCTCTCATCTCTCACCTCTCCTCCTCTCCCTCTCTCCCCTGTCTCTACCTCTACTTGTCAGGGGGGAGTCAAGTGTTCAATGCTACGTGTCTCTCTCTCATCTCTCCCCTCCCCTCTCCTCCTCTCCCTCTCTCCCCTGTCTCTACCTCTACTTGTCAGGGGGGAGTCAAGTGTTCAATGCTACGTGTCTCTCTCTCATCTCTCCCCTCCCCTCTCCTCCTCTCCCTCTCTCCCCTGTCTCTACCTCTACTTGTCAGGGGGGAGTCAAGTGTTCAATGCTACGTGTCTCTCTCTCATCTCTCCCTCCCCTCTATTCCTCGCCCTCTCCCCTGTCTCTACCTCTACTTGTCAGGGGGGAGTCAAGTGTTCAATGCTACGTGTCTCTCTCTCATCTCTCCTCTCCCCTCTCCTCCTCTCCCTCTCTCCCCTGTCTCTACCTCTACTTGTCAGGGGGGAGTCAAGTGTTCAATGCTACGTGTCTCTCTCTCATCTCTCCCCTCCCCTCTCCTCCTCTCCTCCTCTCCCCTGTCTCTACCTCTACTTGTCAGGGGGGAGTCAAGTGTTCAATGCTACGTGTCTCTCTCTCATCTCTCCCCTCCCCTCTCCTCCTCCCCCTCTCTCCCCTGTCTCTACCTCTACTTGTCAGGGGGGAGTCAAGTGTTCAATGCTACGTGTCTCTCTCTCTCATCTCTCCCCTCCCCTCTCCTCCTCTCCCCTGTCTCTACCTCTACTTGTCAGGGGGGAGTCAAGTGCTCAAGGCTACATGTGTTGTAGTAGAAGTGTGGGAATCAGGGAGAACACCAAGGTTAAAAGGAAAGGCGTGTAGAGGACCCTGGGCGATTCCGTATGTGCACCGTGTATCGCAGGTTACATCATTTCACACCACTTGTTTTAGAAGCCTCTATCTATATCTGTAGGGACAGGAGCTCTTTTCCTGGTCAGATCATGAAGTCAGGCAAAACTCCAGTCCCTATCTCGGAATTGACTAATAGAAACACACACATCTATATTCATAGTCACATTCTCACCGACAGGGGTTGGAGGTTAGTTTCTACGTTCTGCCTGGCAGGGTTTATGGTACTGTATGCGCAAAAGCATGAACAACACGCTACCCGGCATCAAATGCACTGTTTATGTTCCTGTCACATTGACTTGAAGCAATATGCATCATGCATTATCTATTAGACTAGATGTGTGTTGTGCGTCCCAAATGACACCCTATTACTCATCTGGTGCACTACTTTTGACCAGGGCCTGTGGGTCTGTGGTAAAAAAAAAAGTAAAAAAAAGTAGTGCACTATGTAGGGAATAGGGTGCCATTTGGGATGCAGTGGAATGTTGTTTACCACTATGAGCACGGTGTATATTTTATGAGGATGAGTGATACATACAGTGACATACAGTGATACAACCGTATAAGGTTTCACGTAGGCTTGAAGTATCAGTATCACTCGCAATTTTCTCATCTCAACTTTTCCTGATTTGATTTGTATGAGGTGTCCAGGGAGGATGGTGTGCTGCATTGTCAAACCACGTGGAATGTAGTTTGATTCCTCCCTTTTTGTACAATTACTTCATGGTGAAATCGTTGTCAAGAAACTACAACAAATGGCGTATTATTTTCAGAAAGGGAAACACCCACATGTGCTTATTTTTTATTTATTATTATTATTTGACCTTTATTTTACTAGGCAAGTCAGTTAAGAACAAATTCTTATTTTCAATGACGGCCTAGGAACAAGGGGTTAACTGCCTGTTCAGGGGCAGAACGACAGATTTGTACCTTGTCAGCTCGGGGATTCGAACTTGCAACCTTTCGGTTACTAGTCCAACATTCTAACCACTAGGCTACCCTGCCGCCCCTAAGCTAGGGCTGGTTCAATTAGGGTGTAACCATGTAACCGATGGTTATGGATGAAGACGGTCATGAAAATAAAATAACCATCTTATACATATATCACGTTTATTCCCATTCTCCCTCTCCGGCGTGCGACGTCAGCAGTTGTCTCAGCATTACGCACACGTGCCATCATCGTTACGCACACCTGCGCCTCATGACACTCAGCTGGACTAGGCGTTATTGACTCTGTTTCTGTTTCATGTCTGTACGCTTTTAGAGTTTCTTGTTTTGTACTATGTTCTATTTATTATTACATTTGCACTCCCAGTACTTGCTTCCCAACTCCTAGAATACACGTTACAATATAAAGTATTACGAACAGCAGACTGTTTGTTCCCAAGCAAGTTGTTGTGGCAAACAATGATTGGAATGGGCTTGGAACCTCTAACCCTGGCAATTTGACTGGTAAACTCTTTGGTACACTCGCAATGGGTAAACACACGCACGCACGCACGCACACACACACACACACGAACACACACAAACACACACGAACACACACGAACACACACCAGAGATGAAAACTGATTTGAACACCACTTTCCAAGAAGCAGCAGAGCAGAGGTTGCAAATTAAGGAATTTATTTAGCTAATCAATGAACAGCCAGCTACATCAAAAGCGACCACTTGTAGAAGCACCAGTCCATCTCCCCTACGCTCTCCCTCCCCAAGGTTATCGGTCTCGACTCTGTGATGGTCAATGAATGTCAATCCAGAAAATGGAGTTCACAAGCGCCGGTGAAGCACTGAACAGGCTGCAGACAACCTGTCCAGTTAAAGAGAGCCCAGTGCCCTGAGGAGATGAGAAGCAGAAAAAACAGACAAGCCACTAAGCTACATACAGTTATGCCCAAAACCAATAAATAAAACCCTTGAATGAGTAGGCGTGTCCAGACTTTTGATTGGTACTGTATATATTTTTAAAACAAATTCATTTCAGTTGAGACAATATACCTTCTGCCTCTCCGCAGTACAGTCTAGACTCAATTGTCCCCAAATAACAGTTCTTCCCTAAGAAGTAACGATAGAATTAGCTGATGCCAATGTGAGATGTGTACATGGACAATGCAAAGACAACATAAAATAGGTTTTATAGCATGTAAGTCAATCATTTTCAGGGTGTTTTGGGGGTACATCAGGAGAGGAGTCGGAGCTAAAATGTCTGCTCAGCCCAAAGCCCACTCGCTCTACATATGTCATGTATACAATAACTATCTATTTATACTATGATCCTCCCATTCTATGGAATGCCCACGGCCCTCATATGTCATGTCTGTAAAAATGTTTTACTTGGATCTTCAATGACAGACGGAACAGATAAAGTTCAAGTTGATTCTATACAAGTAAAGACCAACATAATCCAAATGGTCATATGGAATGTGCTCGGGCTCCATGATGGAGAAAAAAAAACATATGGTTCTCGAACAGTTAAAGCGATTGTCGGCCGATGTGGTTTTCTTGCGAGAGTTTCATTTTTTTTAAAGGAGAAATGTAGCATTTAAAGAGGAGCTGGGTTTGAGAGGTCAATGCTGCCACCTACTGTCGTAACAGCAGAGTTGTAGACATCCTGATAAATAAGAATATATCATATTTCCCTTATATCCCAGCACATGGACCAAGAAAGCCGTTTTCTAATGTTGACTTGTACTTTACATGGTTACAAATACACATCAATTTCATTGTAATCTGGTGTTTTTAGATAGACTTCAAGATATATTAGATCAAATCCAGACAATAACTATTATTTTAGCAGGTGACCTAAATCATACATTGGATAAGATTGACAGACATCGTAATAGAAAAGACACATATTGGGAGCCTCCAAAGACATAAAAACATCATCTCTACAAATGATTTACAGGACACCTGGGGATTACTATTCCAAACTACAAAAGACTGTTGCTTTTTTTCCTCAAAGTAAGAAACACTGTTCAAGATACGGATAACTGTTATGTTTGTGTCTAATTATTTCTGGAAGCGGTTCAATTGCCAGTACAAACAGGAGGGGGTAGAGGGGACATCCATGACCTGTTCCCCTTTCTAAGGCAATTTCATCAGATAACGTATTATCTGCATATATTATCATTTTAGTACTGTAACGAGCGTCGTCGTAGGTGGAAGGAGGTGAGGACCAAGGTGCAGCGTGGTAAGTGTCCATATTCTTTAATAAAGTACTTGAACACTTAAACAATAAATAAAACAACAAACGAACAGTCCTGAATGGTGCTGGAAAAACACTGAACAGAAAATAAACACCCACGAAACCCAGGTGGAAAAAGGCTACCTAAGTATGATTCTCAATCAGAGACAACTAACTACATCTGCCTCTGATTGAGAACCATACTAGGCTGAACTCAAAACCCCAACATACAAAAACACACATAGAGTGCCCACCCCAACTCACGCCAAGACCATACTAAATAAAGACAAAACAAAGGAAATAAAGGTCAGAACGTGACAAGCATGAGCGACCGAAGAAAAACACGTTTGTACAACAATAATGCAGGCACTAGGGATGGGGGTGTGGGCAGATGTGGGTGTGTGTGCGGGTCTGGGCAGATCAGATGTAGTATTGTTTGTGTGTCTGTAAGTTGTTGTTCGTTTGTTTCTGGAGTAAAAACAAATACAAAATGTCAAAATGTCATTTCCTGTAACAGTGGTGCTTTGTGGGTAGGAAAATATGGTTTATGGTCACGAAAAGCCTTCCTGTGTGTGTGTGTGTGTGTGTGTGTGTGTGTGTGTGTGTGTGTGTGTGTGTGTGTGTGTGTGTGTGTGTGTGTGTGTGTGTGTGTGTGTTTGTGCACGTGTGTGTGAATTTGTCTTTCTCTGTGTGTGCGTGCCTGTGTGGGCATGTGTATGTAAGTGCATGTGTGCGTGCATGAGTGAATTTACGTGTGTTACAATCTCTTAAGTGCTTAGAGTTTCTTCTTTTTTGGCAATAAAGCATTATTCATTACCAGATGGAGAGTGGAGATAAGGGTCTTCTCATTTACCGGGTTAGGGCTCTGGATCGAACTCTCATCACATCACATCCTCTTGTCTTTTCTGCTGAGAGCACAGTGTTTTTATCTCTTTCAACCCCCCACACACATACAGTATGTTACACACATACAGTATATTACAACAAACAGTATATTACAGCATACAGAATATTACACACATACAGTATATTACAACAAACAGTATATTACAGCATACAGAATATTACACACATACAGTATATTACAACAAACAGTATATTACAGCATACAGAATATTACACACATACAGTATATTACAACATACAGTATATTACAACAAACAGTATATTACAGCATACAGAATATTACACACATACAGTATATTACAACAAACAGTATATTACAGCATACAGAATATTACACACATACAGTATATTACAACAAACAGTATATTACAGCATACAGAATATTACACACATACAGTATATTACACACATACAGTATATTACAACAAACAGTATATTACACACATACAGTATATTACACACATACAGTATATTACAACAAACAGTATATTACACACATACAGTATATTACAACATACAGGATATTACACACATACAGTATATTACAACAAACAGTATATTACAGCATACAGTATATTACACACATACAGTATATTACAACATACAGGATATTACACACATACAGTATATTACAACAAACAGTATATTACAGCATACAGAATATTACTCACATACAGTATATTACAACATACAGGATATTACACACATACAGTATATTACAACATACAGGATATTACACACATACAGTATATTACAACAAACAGTATATTACAGCATACAGAATATTACTCACATACAGTATATTACAACATACAGGATATTACACACATACAGTATATTACAACAAACAGTATATTACAGCATACAGAATATTACACACATACAGTATATTACAACAAACAGTATATTACAGCATACAGAATATTACACACATACAGTATATTACAACATACAGGATATTACACACATACAGTATATTACAACAAACAGTATATTACAGAATACAGTATATTACACACATACAGTATATTACAACAAACAGTATATTACAGCATACAGGATATTACACACATACAGTATATAACAACAAACAGTATATTACAACATACAGGATATTACACACATACAGTATATTACAACATACAGGATATTACACACATACAGTATATTACACACATACATATATTACACACATACAGTATATTACACACTTACAGTATATTACACACATACAGTACATTACACACATACAGTATATTACACACATACAGTACATTACACACATACAGTACATTACACACATACAGTACATTACACACCTGCAGTATATCACACACACAGTATATTACACACATACAGTACATTACACACATACAGTACATTACACACCTGCAGTATATCACACACACAGTATATTACACACATACAGTACATTACACACATACAGTACATTACACACCTGCAGTATATCACACACACAGTATATTACACACATACAGTACATTACACACATACAGTACATTACACACATACATATATTACACACATACAGTATATTACACACATACAGTACATTACACACATACAGTATATTACACACATACATATATTACACACATACAGTATATCACACACATACAGTACATTACACACATACAGTACATTACACACATACAGTACATTACACACATACAGTACATTACACACATACAGTATATTACACACATACATATATTACACACATACAGTACATTACACACATACAGTATATTACACACATACATATATTACACACATACAGTATATCACACACATACAGTACATTACACACATAGACATGGTAGACATGGTCTGAACAGAAGTACATACACACACAAATGCAAATATTTGTACACATACACTCACGCAGACCAGCATGAGCACAGGCACACACACACACACACACACACACACACACACACACACACACACACACACACACACACACACACACACACACACACACACACACACACACACACACACACACACACACACACACAAACATCCTCTGTTGTCACAGTAACAAAATATGAAACAGACACCCAAAATCCTTAAATCCAAAAACAAAACAAAACAAAAGTTTGCTGGCACTGCAAGCCCAGAGAGAAAAAAAATCCACAACACAAACACTGGTGTCTCTGAACGGAACCTGCTATCACATCTCTGAACACGTCGTGCTTCACATCTCTGAACGGAACCTGCTATCACATCTCTGAACACGTCGTGCTTCACATCTCTGAACGGAACCTGCTATCACATCTCTGAACATGTCGTGCTTCACATCTCTGAACGGAACCTGCTATCACATCTCTGAACGGAACCTGCTATCACATCTCTGAACGGAACCTGCTATCACATCTCTGAACGGAACCTGCTATCACATCTCTGAACGGAACCTGCTATCACATCTCTGAACGGAACCTGCTATCACATCTCTGAACGGAACCTGCTATCACATATCTGAACGGAACCTGCTATCACATCTCTGAACGGAACCTGCTATCACATCTCTGAACACGTCGTGCTTCACATCTCTGAATGGAACCTGCTATCACATCTCTGAGCGGAACCTGCTTCACATCTCTGAACGGAACCTGCTATCACATCTCTGAACGGAACCTGCTATCACATCTCTGAACGGAACCTGCTATCACATCTCTGAACGGAACCTGCTATCACATCTCTGAACGGAACCTGCTATCACATCTCTGAACGGAACCTGCTATCACATCTCTGAAAGGAACCTGCTATCACATCTCTGAATGGAACCTGCTATCACATCTCTGAACAGAACCTGCTATCACATCTCTGAATGGAACCTGCTATCACATCTCTGAACGGAACCTGCTATCACATCTCTGAACGGAACCTGCTATCACATCTCTGAACGGAACCTGCTATCACATCTCTGAATGGAACCTGCTATCACATCTCTGAATGGAACCTGCTATCACATCTCTGAATGGAACCTGCTATCACATCTCTGAATGGAACCTGCTATCACATCTCTGAATGGAACCTGCTATCACATCTCTGAATGGAACCTGCTTCACATCTCTGAACGGAACCTGCTATCACATCTCTGGATGCATCCTGCTATCACATCTCTGAACACAACCTACTGTCACGTCTCTGAACACAACCTACTATCACGTCTCTAAACACAACCTACTATCACGTCTCTGAACACAACCTACTATCACGTCTCTAAACACAACCTACTATCACGTCTCTGAACACAACCTACTATCACGTCTCTGAACACAACCTACTATCACGTCTCTGAACACAACCTACTATCACGTCTCTGAACACAACCTGCTGTCATGTCTCTGAACACAACCTACTATCACATCTCTGAACACAACCTTTTATGACGTCTCTGAACACAACCTACTATCACGTCTCTAAACACAACCTTTTATCACGTCTCTAAACACAACCTACTATCACGTCTCTGAACACAACCTACTATCACGTCTCTAAACACAACCTACTATCACATCTCTAAACACAACCTACTATCACATCTCTGAACACAACCTTTTATGACGTCTCTGAACACAACCTACTATCACGTCTCTAAACACAACCTTTTATCACGTCTCTAAACACTACCTTTTATCACGTCTCTGAACACAACCTACTATCACGTCTCTGAACACAACCTACTATCACGTCTCTGAACACAACCTTCTATCACGTCTCTGAACACAACCTACTATCACGTCTCTGAACACAACCTACTATCACATCTCTGAACACAACCTACTATCACGTCTCTGAACACAACCTTCTATCACGTCTCTGAACACAACCTACTATCACATCTCTGAACACAACCTACTATCACGTCTCTAAACACAACCTACTATCACGTCTCTGAACACAACCTACTATCACGTCTCTGAACACAACCTTCTATCACGTCTCTGAACACAACCTACTATCACGTCTCTGAACACAACCTACTATCACGTCTCTAAACACAACCTACTATCACGTCTCTGAACACAACCTACTATCACGTCTCTGAACACAACCTTCTATCACGTCTCTGAACACAACCTACTATCACGTCTCTGAACACAACCTACTATCACGTCTCTGAACACAACCTACTATCACGTCTCTGAACACAACCTACTATCCCGTCTCTGAACACAACCTACTATCACGTCTCTAAACACAACCTACTATCACGTCTCTGAACACAACCTACTATCACGTCTCTAAACACAACCTACTGTCACGTCTCTAAACACAACCTGCTATCACGTCTCTGAACACAACCTACTATCACGTCTCTGAACACAACCTACTATCACGTCTCTAAACACAACCTACTATCACATCTCTGAACACAACCTACTATCACATCTCTAAACACAACCTTCTATCACGTCTCTAAACACAACCTTCTATCACGTCTCTAAACACAACCTACTATCACGTCTCTGAACACAACCTACTATCACGTCTCTAAACACAACCTACTATCACGTCTCTAAACACAACCTACTATCACGTCTCTGAACACAACCTACTATCACATCTCTGAACACAACCTGCTATCACGTCTCTGAACACAACCTACTATCACATCTCTGAACACAACCTTTTATCACATTTCTGAACGCAACCTGCTATCACCTCTCTGAACACAACCTACTATCACGTCTCTGAACACAACCTGCTATCACGTCTCTGAACACAACCTACTATCACATCTCTGAACACAACCTTTTATCACATTTCTGAACGCAACCTGCTATCACCTCTCTGAACACAACCTACTATCCCGTCTCTGAACACAACCTACTATCACGTCTCTGAACACAACCTACTATCACGTCTCTAAACACAACCTAATATCACATCTCTGAACACAACCTACTATCCCGTCTCTGAACACAACCTACTATCACGTCTCTGAACACAACCTACTATCCCGTCTCTAAACACAACCTACTATCACGTCTCTGAACACAACCTACTATCACGTCTCTGAACACAACCTACTGTCACATCTCTGAACACAACCTACTGTCACGTCTCTGAACACAACCTTTTATCACGTCTCTGAACACAACCTACTATCACGTCTCTAAACACAACCTACTATCACGTCTCTGAACACAACCTACTATCACGTCTCTGAACACAACCTACTATCACGTCTCTGAACACAACCTACTATCACGTCTCTAAACACAACCTACTATCACGTCTCTGAACACAACCTACTATCACATCTCTGAACGCAACCTACTATCACGTCTCTGAACACAACCTACTATCACGTCTCTGAACACAACCTACTATCACATCTCTGAACACAACCTACTATCACGTCTCTGAACACAACCTACTATCACGTCTCTGAACACAACCTACTATCACGTCTCTGAACACAACCTACTATCACGTCTCTAAACACAACCTACTATCACGTCTCTGAACGCAACCTACTATCACATCTCTGAACACAACCTACTATCACATCACTGAACACAACCTTTTATCACGTCTCTGAACACAACCTACTATCACGTCTCTAAACACAACCTTTTATCACGTCTCTAAACACTACCTTTTATCACGTCTCTGAACACAACCTACTATCACGTCTCTGAACACAACCTGCTATCACGTCTCTGAACACAACCTACTATCACGTCTCTAAACACAACCTACTATCACGTCTCTAAACACAACCTACTATCACGTCTCTGAACACAACCTACTATCACGTCTCTGAACACAACCTACTATCACGTCTCTAAACACAACCTACTATCACATCTCTGAACACAACCTGCTATCACGTCTCTGAACACAACCTGCTATCACGTCTCTGAACACAACCTACTATCACGTCTCTGAACACAACCTACTATCACGTCTCTGAACACAACCTGCTATCACGTCTCTGAACACAACCTACTGTCACGTCTCTGAACACAACCTACTATCACGTCTCTAAACACAACCTACTATCACGTCTCTAAACACAACCTACTATCACGTCTCTAAACACAACCTACTATCACGTCTCTGAACACAACCTACTATCACATCTCTGAACACAACCTGCTATCACGTCTCTGAACACAACCTACTATCACATCTCTGAACACAACCTTTTATCACATTTCTGAACGCAACCTGCTATCACCTCTCTGAACACAACCTACTATCACGTCTCTGAACACAACCTGCTATCACGTCTCTGAACACAACCTACTATCACATCTCTGAACACAACCTTTTATCACATTTCTGAACGCAACCTGCTATCACCTCTCTGAACACAACCTACTATCCCGTCTCTGAACACAACCTACTATCACGTCTCTGAACACAACCTACTATCACGTCTCTAAACACAACCTAATATCACATCTCTGAACACAACCTACTATCCCGTCTCTGAACACAACCTACTATCACGTCTCTGAACACAACCTACTATCCCGTCTCTAAACACAACCTACTATCACGTCTCTGAACACAACCTACTATCACGTCTCTGAACACAACCTACTATCACATCTCTGAACACAACCTACTGTCACGTCTCTGAACACAACCTTTTATCACGTCTCTGAACACAACCTACTATCACGTCTCTAAACACAACCTACTATCACGTCTCTGAACACAACCTACTATCACGTCTCTGAACACAACCTACTATCACGTCTCTGAACACAACCTACTATCACGTCTCTAAACACAACCTACTATCACGTCTCTGAACACAACCTACTATCACATCTCTGAACGCAACCTACTATCACGTCTCTGAACACAACCTACTATCACGTCTCTGAACACAACCTACTATCACATCTCTGAACACAACCTACTATCACGTCTCTGAACACAACCTACTATCACGTCTCTGAACACAACCTACTATCACGTCTCTGAACACAACCTACTATCACGTCTCTAAACACAACCTACTATCACGTCTCTGAACACAACCTACTATCACATCTCTGAACACAACCTACTATCACATCACTGAACACAACCTTTTATCACGTCTCTGAACACAACCTACTATCACGTCTCTAAACACAACCTTTTATCACGTCTCTAAACACTACCTTTTATCACGTCTCTGAACACAACCTACTATCACGTCTCTGAACACAACCTGCTGTCACGTCTCTGAACACAACCTACTATCACGTCTCTAAACACAACCTACTATCACGTCTCTAAACACAACCTACTATCACGTCTCTGAACACAACCTACTATCACGTCTCTGAACACAACCTACTATCACGTCTCTAAACACAACCTACTATCACATCTCTGAACACAACCTGCTATCACGTCTCTGAACGCAACCTGCTATCACGTCTCTGAACACAACCTACTATCACGTCTCTGAACACAACCTACTATCACGTCTCTGAACACAACCTGCTATCACGTCTCTGAACACAACCTACTATCACGTCTCTGAACACAACCTACTATCACGTCTCTGAACACAACCTACTATCACGTCTCTGAACACAACCTACTATCACATCTCTGAACACAACCTGCTATCACATTTCTGAACGCAACCTGCTATCACGTCTCTGAACACAACCTACTGTCACGTCTCTGAACACAACCTACTATCACGTCTCTGAACACAACCTGCTATCACGTCTCTGAACACAACCTACTATCACATCTCTGAACACAACCTACTATCACGTCTCTAAACACAACCTTTATCACATTTCTGAACGCAACCTGCTATCACCTCTCTGAACACAACCTACTATCACGTCTCTGAACACAACCTGCTATCACGTCTCTGAACACAACCTACTATCACATCTCTGAACACAACCTTTATCACATTTCTGAAACACAACCTGCTATCACCTCTCTGAACACAACCTACTATCCCGTCTCTGAACACAACCTACTATCACGTCTCTGAACACAACCTACTATCACGTCTCTAAACACAACCTAATATCACATCTCTGAACACAACCTACTATCCCGTCTCTGAACACAACCTACTATCACGTCTCTGAACACAACCTACTATCACGTCTCTAAACACAACCTACTATCACGTCTCTGAACACAACCTACTATCACGTCTCTGAACACAACCTACTATCACATCTCTGAACACAACCTACTATCACGTCTCTGAACACAACCTTTATCACGTCTCTGAACACAACCTACTATCACGTCTCTAAACACAACCTACTATCACGTCTCTGAACACAACCTACTATCACGTCTCTGAACACAACCTACTATCACGTCTCTGAACACAACCTACTATCACGTCTCTAAACACAACCTACTATCACGTCTCTGAACACAACCTACTATCACATCTCTGAACACAACCTACTATCACGTCTCTGAACACAACCTACTATCACGTCTCTGAACACAACCTACTATCACATCTCTGAACACAACCTACTATCACGTCTCTGAACACAACCTACTATCACGTCTCTGAACACAACCTACTATCACGTCTCTGAACACAACCTACTATCACGTCTCTAAACACAACCTACTATCACGTCTCTGAACACAACCTACTATCACATCTCTGAACACAACCTACTATCACATCACTGAACACAACCTTTTATCACGTCTCTGAACACAACCTACTATCACGTCTCTAAACACAACCTTTTATCACGTCTCTAAACACTACCTTTTATCACGTCTCTGAACACAACCTACTATCACGTCTCTGAACACAACCTGCTATCACGTCTCTGAACACAACCTACTATCACGTCTCTAAACACAACCTACTATCACGTCTCTAAACACAACCTACTATCACGTCTCTGAACACAACCTACTATCACGTCTCTGAACACAACCTACTATCACGTCTCTAAACACAACCTACTATCACATCTCTGAACACAACCTGCTATCACGTCTCTGAACGCAACCTGCTATCACGTCTCTGAACACAACCTACTATCACGTCTCTGAACACAACCTACTATCACGTCTCTGAACGCAACCTGCTATCACGTCTCTGAACACAACCTACTGTCACGTCTCTGAACACAACCTACTATCACGTCTCTGAACACAACCTACTATCACGTCTCTGAACACAACCTACTATCACATCTCTGAACACAACCTGCTATCACATTTCTGAACGCAACCTGCTATCACGTCTCTGAACACAACCTACTGTCACGTCTCTGAACACAACCTACTATCACGTCTCTGAACACAACCTGCTATCACGTCTCTGAACACAACCTACTATCACATCTCTGAACACAACCTACTATCACGTCTCTAAACACAACCTACTATCACGTCTCTGAACACAACCTTTAATCACGTCTCTGAACACAACCTACTATCACGTCTCTGAACACAACCTACTATCACGTCTCTAAACACAACCTACTATCACGTCTCTAAACACAACCTACTATCACGTCTCTGAACACAACCTACTATCACGTCTCTAAACACAACCTACTATCACGTCTCTAAACACAACCTTTTATCACGTCTCTGAACACAACCTACTATCACGTCTCTGAACACAACCTACTATCACGTCTCTGAACACAACCTACTATCACGTCTCTGAACACAACCTACTATCACGTCTCTAAACACAACCTACTATCACGTCTCTAAACACAACCTACTATCACGTCTCTGAACACAACCTACTATCACGTCTCTGAACACAACCTACTATCACGTCTCTAAACACAACCTACTATCACATCTCTGAACACAACCTACTATCACGTCTCTGAACACAACCTACTATCACGTCTCTAAACACAACCTACTATCACGTCTCTAAACACAACCTTTTATCACGTCTCTGAACACAACCTACTATCACGTCTCTGAACACAACCTACTATCACGTCTCTGAACACAACCTACTATCACGTCTCTGAACACAACCTACTATCACGTCTCTGAACACAACCTACTATCACGTCTCTGAACACAACCTACTATCACGTCTCTGAACACAACCTACTATCACGTCTCTGAACACAACCTACTATCACATCACTGAACACAACCTACTATCACGTCTCTGAACACAACCTACTATCAGAAGGTCACATATGTCCTGTAAGCGCTTTGACTAGGAGATGGTGGGGAGACAGCCACATCGACACACACACAGTGACATGGAGACTGGTAGTTAGACCAGGGACCCTCCCAGGGAGCAAAAAGGCATCTACCCCTCCCTCCCTCCTTCCTCTCCCTGGTTCCCCAGCTCCCTTCCTCCCCTTCTTGCAGCCTGAGGCCAGTTCTGATCTCTGGCCCCCTGCTCTGGCTCTGGAGGATGGTACTGGGCAGGGGAGGGAGGAGGATGGAGGGAAGGAGGGAAGGATGGATGTAAAATGAGGGTGGGTAAGCGAGAATAACAGAAAGAGAGAGAGAGACAGAGAGGATGGAAAGATGGAGGGAGACGGGAAAAGGGAAATAAGAAAAATAGGAAGCAAGGAATTGAGAGACAGTGTTCAAAAGATGCCAACCACCCTCCAGCCCTCCTCCATACTGAGGGATAGTCTCTCTCCACACCCCCGACCTCCACAGACCCTCCTCCCCTCTCCTGCCCAGGCCTCCAGGAAAAGTTCAATCTTTGCATTTCATTGTGTTTCCCCCTTTGGCTCGTCCCTCATGAAACTTTTAACCGGGTCCCCGGGTGAACAATGCTAATGGGAAAACACACACACTGACTCTGGCAACCACCAGCAGCAGCCACACACACACACACACACACACACACACACACACACACACACACACACACACACACGCACGCACGCACGCACGCACGCACGCACGCACGCACGCACGCACGCACGGACACACGGACACACGGACACACGGACACACGGACACACGGACACACGGACACACGGACACAGAAACACAGACACACATGCACGCACACACACCCCACTCACCCATGTACATATTCACCTTCTATAAAACCCAGCCACAAAGCTAACCACCAAGCTATTTTACAGAGGGGAAAAAATAGAAAGCTACATAAACATCACTTACTAAATACCAAATGACTTTGGGCAGAATGGAGGAAGGCTGAGAAGGCTGCTATCCTATATCAGGGTGCTGGCTGGGTCTCTGCCCTGTAGGAGCAGCCGTCAACACACTGTAATGAATCCTATATGCCAATGCCTGCCAGTGGCAGCACATCTTTCACGAGTGGCATGGAAAACACAATCAGAACAACCAGGAAGTAAACTAAACTGAAGACTGAGACTGCAGTTCATTCATCTGTATCATGGCGTTATCGTGTCTCCACGTCTGAAATTACAGCATTCTCTTTCTCCGTCGCTCTCTTTTTCTGTCAATCTTTGTCTGTCACTTTCTCTTTTAATCCTCCTGCATCACACATTCTCTCTCCATCCCTCTCTCCTCTCTCTTTCCTTCCTCTCTCTCACTATCCCCATGTATCCTCCTTTCCCCTTTTCTCCCTCCCAATATTTCCTTCCACCTCCACCCTCTCTCTCTGTGAAATTTAAAGATGATTCTGGAAGCTTGTCTATTTGCTGATACCACTCTGCTATCGCACAGATTTCTCTGTACATTGCTATTTTCAGCAGCTGTGGCACATATCCATTTAGAGGACTAATATTTTTCTCAGCCCTCCATGAGCAGTGAGACACAGAGAAAGGGAGGGAAGGAGGGAGGGGTGCAAAGGAGGACATGAGGGATGGAGGGAGTGTCGGAAGAGAGGGTAAAGTGTAACCCAGTTGTTGGGAAACTGACACTTTTTCAAAGAGCAAGATATACTGTATTGTAGTAGCGTTCAACAATGGGAGAGGTGAGATGCATTCTGGGACTTGGGTTGGAAGATCACCATACTGAACAAGGTCACTGATGAGGTAACTGATGTTTTGACCCCAGTCAACCTTCTCCAAGACATAACACAACAAAACAAAACAAAACAAAACGAGAGAAAACTAGGAAAGGATGTTGGTGTAATATGGCTGCACATATATGTTTTTGAAAATGACTTCCTTTATCAGTAATAACCCCTTTATATTTCTTTCCTGGAAAGATTGCTATGCCTGCAGTTTTGTCAGACTGAAGTTGGCGAATCATCGTGACTTTGTGGTACACAGCAGAGTTTCAGACTTTGTAGAACAACAACATCATGAAACCTTTTATACTGTGATGATAAAGCCAACAACAGACCAGACTTGAAGTATTCAGACTGAGGTCTGATGGATCAGCCACTGGTGCCTCCGGCAGGATGACTACCAAACCAGAACATATCACATTCCCAATCATTTCAACCCTCATTGAGACCATATTTCTAGGCAATGATGTGTATGTCAATTTCACAAGATCCATGTATTCTCATCTGTCTTGGTCAGACCATGTGGCACCT